>NW_008346683.1:6269093-6305259 GCF_000622305.1 Nannospalax galili
GTTAAGTGAAGCAAGAGAGTGTCATTCCCCTTAAAGGAGGCATCTCAAATACTGTCAAATCCATACTCAGAAATGAACTGTGATTACAGGGCTGGAAAGTTACTGTTCAATAAGCACAGAGTTTCAACTAGGGAAGAGAGAAAAATGATCTTGGGTTGGACAGTGGTGAGGGTTATAGGACAATGTGAATATTCCAGATAACTCAGAATCATACCCTTCACGTTGGTAGAACTGGGGTGTGGCTCAGGGACAGTGCATGCTTAGCATGTAGAGGGTCCTGGCTTTAGTCCCCAGGACCAAAACAAAAATACTTGTACAATTCAAACTGATTAAAATTGGGGAAAATTATATATATATATATATCTATATATATGTATATATGTATATATATATTAAACTATAATTTTTCAAGTTTGTGCATTTTATTGATTTTATGTGTGTATCTTCAGAATATTCTAAAGAACCTTTCAAAATATTTGTTTTTAAAAGAAAACACTTACTACAAGGAGAACAAGGTGTCTAGAGTTTATGCCTTTGGTAGTTTTACAGCATATTTTATTTTGTCTGAAGACTTTCTTGCACCCCTGAAAATGGGCAGACACCTAGGCATCGCTGATGAAGGGCTGGGACTAACTAGATCTCAAGGGATGAAGGAAAAAAAGTATATATATATATGTATATGTGTGTGTGTGTATGCATATATACACATATACCATATATATTTGAGCTTATGAGAATTGGGCTGAGGGAAACACTGCCCAGGAGTCAATTATTTAACCTGGGTCTGAGCTAGCAAGTCTGGGACCACAGACATTTTCTGTTTATGGTGCTTCTCACGGTTATGAAATAGAAGCAGCCCATTAACAGAGGGGGGCTGCAGCAGAGGGAAGGGGAACAGAGTCAGAGCTGGTTTGGCCACTTAAAGACAATCTGTTTGATTTAGGATAAAATATCTTACCTCCTCTGAGATCCATTTGCATCATCTGTAATACATGAGTAATATTTGCCCACATTTTTATGAGTATCTCTTTTTTTTTATTAGATACCTGCTATGGGTCAGGCATTTGGAGGAGGTATAACCCTTTAATCATTCATCATTCGGTCCTACAAGCCAGGTCAGATCTCTGTCACACAAATTAGGAGCCAAAGCAGATGCTACTGGTCACTGTTCTAGTGTCTATCACTGTGATAAAATAGCAAAAAGCAACTTAGGGGAGAAAGGGTTTGTTTCAAGTTATCTCAAGTTATCGTTCATCATTGTAGAGCTGGAAGCAGCAAGTCGCATCACATCCACAGTCAAGAGCAGAGAGGAATTAACGCATGCATGCTGCTTGCTTGCTTGTGTTCAACTAAATTTCTTCACTCTCACAGAGCTCAGGGCCCAGCCCAGAAAATAGTACTGCCCACATTCAGGGTAGGTCTTTCCCTCCAATTAAGACAATCCCCCATAGACATGTCCATAGGTACCTCAATGTAGACAATCCCTCATTGAGCAATGTAGACAATCCCTCACTGAGACTCTCTTCCCAGGTGATCCTAGATTGTGTCAGTTGACAACTGAGGCTAACGATCATAGCTGCATAGCTACCTTCTCCTCGCCCACTTTGAAGGGCATCTATTTGGTTGACTGTGTCGCTCCTCTTCAATATCCTTTAACTACATCTGGTAGCCTGAAATTGCCATGGGGTTAAAGGCCCCAGGAGGAACCCTCAGCTAACGAGGGATTGGACTTGGTGGCTACATATCCCAGCATCCTCACCCTGCACCAAGACAACCCACAGATATTTCCTAGAGTCTCAGAGACCCCTGTGGAGATGAGGTCTAGTCATCCACGTGGCTCTCCTTCCTTCCCTGATTCACTGCCCAACCCTTCTCTGTACAACCTAGGATCAGCCTCCAAATAAACAACGTGCAGTCAAAAATTTGTCTCAGATAAGATTTGCTTTCAGGTAAATTCAAAGTAGAACAGTAGCTGAGGGTTAGAAAAAGCTGGTGCCTTGGCTGCATCACTACTGACTACCCACTTCTTGTCCCAGAATGCCTGGGCTAGTCTCCTAACTTTTGTACCTTACAACCTGTTTGACTGTCCGAGAACTAAGTGAGATGATGCCGATGAACGAGGGGGTCTCATTGCAAGGCAAGAGATTACAGCAAGCGATGTCCCTGGATCCTCATATTAGCCCTGTGGCAGACAAGCATGTAAATTGATGCCCATTTTATAGGAAACAGTCTTCCATCATGATGCAAAGTGACTGGCTAATCGGTGACCTCTGTACTCCTCCAGGCCCCTCACCTTTCTCTGCCCTTTGGTGCCTCTGAACATCACTATTCAAGCCTTCTTGGCCCCTGGCCTATTGTTGGCTTCCAACCCAGAGAAAGCTGCTTGCTTATGCTCAGTTAGCTTTCTTCACCCTTACACAGCTCAGGACCCAGCAGGAAAGGAGAGAAGGGGGATATTTAGGCCCCACATTCTCTCTTTGATGCGCTATAATTTTATCATTGTCTACATTCCTCTACCTGAGCCACAGTTCCATTCAACTACTTTAATTTTTTTTTGCGGGGGGGGGGACACCTTGGATCTGCTTAAGTTATTCTAGAAATCTCAAGTCCTATGAAAGGGGACGAAATTATTTCAGTTCACTGAGACCCCAGAACACGTTCCAAGTGTGTCCTTCCTGACCCCCAGTTTGTGACTCCGGCTCTCATTCTGACTGCTGCAGTTTGATTTCTATTACTGTGATAAAACACTGACCAAAAACAACTTGGAGAGGAAAAGGTTTAGTTCCGCTTACACTTCCTAGTCCATCATCAAGGGAAGCAAAGGCAGGTGCTGGAGGAACTTGAGGGAAGGAACTTGGAGACAGGAGCTGAAGCAGAGACCATGGAGGGACACTGCTCACTGCCTCACTTGCCCTTCCTTGCTCAGCTGCTTACACAATCCAGGCCCACGTGACTAGAGGTGGTACTGCCCAGAGTGGGCTTGGCATCATCCCTCAACAGACACATCAATTTGTAATCAGGAAAATGCCCCCACAGACATGCCCACAGCCCAGTCTGATGGAGGAAATTCCTCAGTTGAGGTTCCTTCTTCTCAGGTATGTCTAGGTTTGCATCAAGTTAACAAAAACTATGACACTGGACTGGACTGGCCTGGCCCTTCAGTTGGTACTCTAACTTCTAACTGTTGTGGGAACCAGAATGTGTCTCATTTCTGCACACACCTCAGTAAACCACGCTCTATTTCATTCTTAGTCTGAATCCTTGGAGGTAGCATTCTCTTCCTGTTAAAACCCAGACTGACTGGCCTAAAGGTCTTAACAACCCAGAAAAGGGCAGAAAATAAAATATTTATGGAGCAGATGCTGTTTTCCAGGCCGTGGGCTAAGCTCTTTCCATTCTTGATCCTTGAAGTCATGCTGTGAGGTAGGTATTAGGAGTCTCCTTTCACTAAATAAACAGCTTGAGGCTGAGAAATGAGACATGGACCCAAATCCAGGTCACTTAGATTTGATAGTCACACTCCCTCCCCTTCACCACAAAGACCACACTGTTCTCTACCCTGACTTGCCTTTAGCACAAATAACCACTGGACCCAGAGCCCTCCAACCATGCCCTGGGCATGTCAGAAAAAAGAGGAGCCCCTTGCCTAGGGTAGCGTCTTTGTGACAAATGGACTTTCCATGAATGAAAACAGCCTTCTCCTTCTGCTAGGAAAGGCAGGATTTCTTATGAATGTGTGATGCCTGGCCTGGAGCCAAGAATAAGAATGGAAAATGGGAGCCCAAGTAAGATAATGCCATGGACAGGGTGGGGAGGGGCAGGATAAACAGAGGAGTTCCAATTCTGCAAAGCATCGGAGAGTCCAGTGGATTAAGGACAGCCTTTGGGGAGACCCAAGGATATTAGGGAAAGGGGGAGACAACCTCAGCAATTAGGAGAGATCAAGTGCTGGCAGGGCAATTAAAAGGCCGAGAAAATAGCTAGGAAACCACAGAAAAATGCAAAACCTGAAAGCAAGCACCTGAAATGTGTAAAAATAAAATTAAAAAATACATGCACACAGGCCAGCATTTGTGCTTAGTAGCTGAAAAGGTTTGACATTGACACAATGATTTAGAATGAGAAACACAGGCATCAAGAGGCAGCATTTGGTTTAGCAGCCTAAGACAGGACAACTTGTCCCTGTGGGAATTTGGAAGGAGTGGGGGGCAGGGGGTCCAAATTCTAAATGAAGACATGCAAATAAATAAGCCCAGCAGGGTTCCCCCCCCCCAGTATTTGACAATTATGAGTAAAGCCAAATGTTCTCATTGGATCACAAGACCCACTGGGATAGTGGCAGTTTCATCCTCCCTTGTCTCTGCCAATCTACTGCTCACATTATAAATTCTTAACAATTTCTACTTCACACCTCACTCCCGCCATTTTAAATAGATTACTGCTGGTTCTCCCAAGTTATTGTCATTGTCCTCATTATACAGATTTGGAAAATGAGGCCTGGAGAGTTTTGTGTGACGTGCCCCTAAGTCATATAAATAGCTGAAGAAAAACCAAGAAAGGAAGGAAACTCAGGCCACCCGCCTCCCTTCCCCTGGTCCTGTGGCCAATCTCAAAACTTGAGCTTTCAAAATGATTCCATATTTACATTTTCAATAGAGAAAAATGGCGACATGGAGCAGGAACGAATGCTGTCTACAGAGGAGGTGGCCCTGGGCTTTGACCTGAGGCCTGTGGAGCCTGGGAGGAGGAATCTTGAAGGCTTCTGAACTCAGTCCATTCTTTCTAATAGCAACTACTCGATTCTTCCCATACCTGGAGGCCCAGGCAGCACAGATTGTTCAAACACAGTAGCACACACTCCCTACCATTCATACATTCATTTATTCAGTCAACAAACATTTATCAAGCCCCTGCTTGCTGCCAAGAACTATGTACTATGAAAATATTTTTCTAATAGGCAACGAAAAGGTGCTTGGTTTGCATTTTCTTTCGTTTGCTCTTTTTCCTTTTAGCATATTTCGCTTAATTCTCTGCTTCAGGCCCTCACATGTTCCTCTAAAACTTCAGCTCAGCCCATAACCAGCATCCTGATCTCTTTAAAACATTTATGATGGAATAACAGCCGCTGTTCCCCGCCCCGCCCCCCAGTGGTAATTGTGTTCTCTTCAGGCACGCTGGCAGCTGCGAAGTCCTGTATTTTCTTTACAAGTATGAACAGTTAAGGCTCTTTCTGTTCTCTGAGCTGAAGGAGGAAATTGAAAGAGTGCTTTGTAGAAGACTCTGAAAAAAATATAATAATAACCTGGATTTGACTAGTTTTATTAGAAATCTAGACACCTAGGCCAGGGGCATGAAATAAGATTTCCAAATGCCAAAACCTTCTGACCAAAGAGGTCAGACCAAGTGCCAGGTTCCCACTGGCCTACTCATCAAGCTGGGGCTAGAGAGATGGCTCAGCAGTTAAGAGCATCGGCTTCTCTTGCAGAGGACCTGGGTATGATTCCCAGCACCCACATGGTAGCTAACAACCATCCATAACTCCAGCTCCAGGGGATCCACCACCCTCTTCTGACCTCTGCATGACATGAGTGCACTTACACACATGCAGGCAGTACGCTCATACTGTTATGGAAAAGTCAAGAGACCATCATCCAAAGTCAGGTGAGGAGAGGGAGTTTAATTTTAGGCTAACAGACTGGCACCCAGATCATTTCTTAAAGTTTTAGAGTTTTGGGACCTTTATACTCATACATAAGGAATGCAGGCAAAGGGCAAAGAGCACATACATGATAAGTAAACAGTTTACAGGTAACATAAGGTCACAAAGGTTACAAAAATGTGGCGGGGGGGATGGGGATGGAATTCCTGTTTACCTCCGTATTCTTATTTCTTATCTCAGGACTTCCCAGGTTCCAAAGTTCTTAGCAACCATCCAAAAGGTTTCATTACCATCACATTGTAAGAGCTTTTAGCAACTCTTCCAGGTCTTTACTTTTTATCATAATACACATAAAGTAAAATATATATTTAAAAAAGCATCTGCTGAAGAGTAATTAGCAACTAAATGTAGCCACATTCATGATTTCCCATGATCTTGTGGATCTGCTGGATGGTTCATCTGGATGCCCCTCTGGCAGGTCTGAAGATACCACAGACACATATCTGTGTCCTCTCTTGAGATGTGTGGGGCCACTGTCCTCTAGGGGGCTAACCTGGGTTTATTCACACCATGGAAAGGGTCTCACTAGCAAGAGGTGACAAGCATCAATGCACAAAGTCTTCAAGACTTTCTACATCACAGTGGTTGCCGTCCTGTTGCCTGGATCAAATCACAAAGGAAACCCAGATTGAAGCAGTAGACAAACGGTTCCGCATCTTCATGGTTGAATGTGCAAAATATTTTGCTCGTCTTCTTTTCTTTCAACTGCAGAGACTTTTGCCAACTGTCAACCCTCTCCAGGAATTTTCTGAAGCCTCCTTGCTCTAAGGAGTGTCCTCTTCCCAGGGTCAGCCTGCAGTGGTAACTAGTTGCCTTGACCTGTTTGGGCTCCTATAACAAAGCATCACAAACTGCTTGGCTCATAAACAATAGAAATTTTTTCTCATGGTTCTGGAGGAAGTCTGTAAGTCTGAAATCAAGTTCTACTTAAGGCCCTCCCTCCTCTGAGTCACAGATGCCTGTTTTCTCTCAGTTTTTTAAAAAAATAATATTTATTATTTTTATTTTATGTGTATGAGTGTATTGCCTGCATGTGTGTAAGTGCACCCATGTCAGGCAATGCCCACAGAGGTCAGAAGAGGACATCACATCTCCCGGAACTGGAGTTTCAGAAGGTTGTCAGTCAACATGTGGGTGTTGGGAATCGAAACCAGGTCCTCCTCAAGAGTAGTCAGTGTTCTTAACCACTGTACCATCTCTCCAGTTCCTGTTTTTTTCTTGGTTTTGTTTATGTATTTTTGCTTGTTGATGCTGCTGTTGGTTGGTCTTGCTCACTCGGGGAGTTTTTTTGCATGTGACTGTGTGTGACTTTCATGCATTTGTGTATGTATGCATACTTACATATATATGGGCACACAAAGGGGGATATGTGCATGCACACATTGGTGTGTGTGTGTGTGTGTGTGTGTGTGTGTGTGTGTGTGTGTAGGCCAAAGGTTGATGCAGCTATCTTCCTTGATTGCTCTCTACCTGTATGTAAAGGCTAGGTCTCTCACTTGAGCCTACAGTCTGCCAATTTGGCTCATCTATTTAGCCCACTTGTTCCTGGAATTCTGTATTTGCTTCCTTAATCCCTGGGATTACAGGCAGGCCACCACACATGTGCATCATTCATGTGGGTTCTGGGGACGGGAATTCTGTGCCTCAAGTTTGCACAGCAAGCACCTTACCCACTGAGCCATCCCCACAGCCCTATTTGTTTGTTTGTTTGTTTGTTCTAAGACAGAGTCATCAAATGTTGCCCACACTAACTCCCTACTCTTAATCCTCCTGCCTCAGCCTTTTACGTAGCTGAGACTGCAAGTTTCCACCATCATACCCAACTTACCTTCTCTATTTTAGCCTCCATAAAAGAAAGGGCAATCTTTCTTAGGTCTCTTTTCTTAAAGGCATTAACCCCATTCACGAGAACCGACCCTGAGGACATAATCACCTTCAAAACACTCCACCTGCTAATACCATTATATTTGGAGTTATGATTTCAAAAGCTAATTTGGGGGGTTGAGGTGGACAAACATTTAGTCCTATCATCAGACAAATATAAAGGCCTAGTCTGTTACCCAAACTCAGAGCAATTCCTCCCAGCTTCAGAGCTTCCCTGATGGGTGACATCACCTGGGGCTTTTGCAGAAGCTGCATGGCAGTCAGATGCCTCTCTCTGCTGCGCTGCTCTTCTGCCCTGCCCTGCCCTGCTCTGCCGTGCAGGTGACAGAGCACACCTCAAGGGACCCAGGCACTCCAATCTCTTCCCAATGTCTGCTCCCTCAGAACAGAAGGTGGTACATGAGTACTTTGAGAAGTTGGATGTTAAGATGGGACCTAGGACTGCCACCCAACAGCCAACAGTCAGGAGAACCCCAGGCCTTTGGGCACATGGAGTTTATGGAGCCCCTTGACACAAGACGGTTGTGAAATCAGTTAAGTTTCCACCCGTGGTAACATGGGATATGGATAAGAGGAAAAGCTCTAGGGGAGGCAACCAACCAGGGCAACCTGTAGGTAAGAGGGAAGTTGTCAGTAGTAGGGCAGTGGTATTGAAGGACAGTTAGAGAGCAGGACATGCTTTTGGAAAAACATGCCCAAAGACTTAGTGACAAGTAGTCAACCACAAACTGAGCACGACAGCCTCCTTTGTACCCTATATAAAGACTCAACTGTAGCAACAAAGGAGTCAAATTCTCAACCTTGGGCAGATCTGCTGTGGAGAGTTCAGGGTAGTGGCTAGGACCACATAAGACCCTGAGATATGGAATGGTAACTGAGCCAATCCACTTGATTCCTTTGAGTGTTTTTTTTTTTAAGACAAGGTTTCATATGGCCCAAGGTGGCCCCAATCTCTCTATGGAACTAAGGATGACCTTGAACTTCTGATTCTGAGTGGTGGGATTACGGGTGTGCACCACCATGCCTGGTTTATGCAGTGCTGGGGATTGAACTCAGGGCCTTGTGCACACTAAGCAAGAAGTCTACCTACTGAGTTATATCCCCAGCAATGTTAATTCCTTTTTTTAAAAAATTTGTTTGTTATATTCTATTTTCTTTATTTTATGTGTATGAGGGTATTATCTGCAAGTATGTAAGTGCACCCATGTCGTGCAATGCCCTCAGAGGTCAGTAGAGGACATCAGATCCCCTGGAACTGGAGTTAGGGACAGTTGTTAACTCTCATGTGAGTGCTGGGAATCAAATCTGGGTCCTCTACAAAAGCAGTCAGTGCTCTTAACTGCTGAGCCATCTCTCCAGCCCCTAAATCTTTTTTTATATATAAATATTTTCATTTTCTTTGAGAATTTCATACAATGTATATTGATCATATGTTCCCTCAACTCCTCCCCTTAATTCCTTACAAATCCACCCTTACCTCCCTACCTGGTAACTTCATATTCTTTTTTTAAATTTAATAACTCATTGGCTCCAATGTGTGCCATCCATATACTTTGAGTGTGGGGCCATCCACTGGAGCATGGTTGACCTCCCAGGAGCCATGCCCTTAAAGAAAACTTGCTCTCCCTCCCCCAGAAGCCGTCAATTGTTCATAACTCCTCAGTCTAAGGTGGGGGTTCATGAACCACTTCCCTCACCATGCTAGAATGTTGACTAGATTGTTACAGCTGCTGTTAGTTCATGGGTACAGCATAGTGCTGTCATGTCCAGAAAACTCTTACAATCTTTCCTCCTCTTCTTCTGCAATGATCCCTGAGCCTTGAGGAGCTGGGATATAGGTGTCTATTTGAGGCAAAAGCACTCCATACTTGTTCTCTGCACTTTGAGCAGTAGTGAGTTTCTGCATTAACTACCATTCACTACATAAAGAAACCACTCTAATGTGGCCCGAAACTAAACCTCCTCCACACCCCACCATGATAAATGGAAACAGTCAGAGTGGGCAGCTGACCACCTACTGCTGAGCTGTTCTCATCTGTCATCTCTGCTGGTGACCTAGGAGTTTATGTTTCTCCTGCAAGTCTACCACAACCGACCAGCACTGGCTTTGTGAGAAGGGCCAGTTTCCAAAGCAGTTGGGTGTTGAGGTGGGCAGAGAGGTAGTCATGGGAGCAGAAGTGAGCAGAAAGCAGCCAGGCAAGGGTCAGCATAGTCCTTGAACTCACAATCCTCCTGCCTCAGCTTCCCAAATGCTAAGATTATAAGCATATGCCTCCACACTTGACTAAGATGTGAATCCTTTTAAATCAGAATATGAGATCCCTTTTATGCGCATTAAAATAAGACCCTGACATACAGAAAAACCAAGGCAGCAGAAGATAACTAAGGGGGCTCATTTATTCATTTACCAAATTCTTCCAGGGAAGCTACTGTGCATGGCAGGTGCTAGAGACACTAGAAGACAGAGGCAGCTCCTGCTAAGGCACTAACAAAATAGGACAAGAAAACCACAATTCATTTCATCTCCATGACCCATTTTTAACACTCTTATCCTGAAAGTTTCCTTCATCTCTGGGGTTAAATAATAATCTGCTAACATAATGGATAAGTCAGATTGGGATACATGAGGAATGATTCTTTCACTCTCCAAAGATTTTTTTTAAAAAAACATTTATTATTTTTATTTTACGTGTATGAGTGTATTGCCTGCATGTAAGTGTACCTGTGATGTACAATGGCCAGGGAAGTCAGAAGAAGGTGTTGGATCCCCTGGAATTGGAGTTACGGATGGTTTGTTAGCCATCACGTGGGTGCAGGGAATCAAACCTGGGTCCTCTGTAGGAGTTACCAGTGCTCTTAACTGCTGAGCCATCTCTCCAATCCCACTTGTGATACTCTTAATTATTTTCTTTGTTTTTTTTTTGCTTTTTGTTTTTTGAGACAGGGTCTCCCTTTGTAGCCCCAGTTGGCCTGGAACTCACTTTGTAGACCAGGCTGGCCTCCATCTCATAGGGATCCACCTGCCTCTCCCTCCGAAGTGCTGAGATTAAAGGTGTGTACCACCACACCTGGCTAATGATATTCTTAATTCTTAAAATATTTTATTTATTATTTTTATTTTATGTATATGCGTGCATTGCTTGCATGTAGGTAAGTGCACCCATGTTGTGCAATGCCTGTAGAGGACAGAAGAGGCTGTCGGATCTCCTGGAACTGGTGTTATGAACAGTTGTTAGCTGCCATGTGGATGCTGGGATTCGAACCTGGGTCTTCTGCAAGAACAGCCAGTGTTCTTAACTGCTGAGCCATATCTCCAGCCCAATGTTCCTAATTCTTAATAAGCCTAATCATTGTGCACTTCTTTGAAGGTGGTATAGAGGCCCCCTACATAGAGAACGTGTGAGCCCACAGACTCTGCCCCTACTTCCCTCTGGCCTCTATCACTACACCTTCCCTGTTGGCCCATGTACAAGGCCCTCTTTTGGTTAAAAAATTATTTGAGGGCTAGAGAGATGGCTCAGAAGTTAAAAGCACTGACTGCTCTTCCAGAGGACCCAGGTTCAGTTCCCAGAATTCACCCATGCTAACAATCACCCATAATTCCAGTTTCAGAGGATCCAAAACCCTCTTCTGGCCTCCACAGGTGCTGAACTCACATGGTACACTTACATACATTCAAGCAAAACACACATATACATAAAAGACAAATAAATAAATATTTTAAGCAGATTAGTGTGAAGGAGCCTGATCAGACAGGAGAATGGTAGGCAGAGTTCCCCAGAGCACATCTGTGCTCCACAGCTGTATGTTTGGATTTAGGCAGATGTCAGCCACTGGTTGGAACCCAGGGAGTGGGAAGGAAGGGAAAGTGCCAGGCAAATACTCAGGCTTATTGGCATGGTTTGACAAGGGCATTATAACCAGGGTACATTCCAAGAACAGGCGTGAACAACACCAGGAAGACTGAATAAGGGAGGGGAGGGACCAGCATGATGGACACAAATACTTGCTGCTTAGCGCTGCCAGACTAACTTCCAGACCTCACTCACTGGCAGGCACAGGGCACTGGATGTGCTGCCAGTGCTGGGCAAATTGATTCCAGAAGTAGGTAGAGCTGAGCCTGCTGGTGAAGGTCCCATCCCTAAATCTAGCACAGTAGGAGACACACAGACCAGAACACCTGCAGTGCCCTCCCGAGAAAGGACACTGAGGCACTATGGGGACTGAGCAGAAGTGCATCTTAGGAAAGATCTATTGCCCACCTCCCATTTCTGGACAGAGCTCTAGGCCCTTCATGGTTGAAATAATTTTTAAATGTTTTCCTTATTATTTTTTATTATATGTGTATGAATGTATTGCCTGCATGTATGTAAGTGTGTCGATGTTGTGCAATGCCCTCAGAGGTCAGAAGAGGGCATCAGATCCCTGAAACTGGAGTTACAGATGGTTGTTAGCCATCATGTGGGTACTGGGATTCAAACCCAGGTCTTCTGCAAGAGCAGCCAATGATCTTAACTGCTGAGCCATCTCCTCTCCAAACCCACTTGAGATCATTATATTGGTCCCACTCCTGTGACCACAGCTAGATGAAATGAGGAAACTCACCTGGCCTGAGAAGGGAAACATCTGTCCAATGAACTCAATCCATCACATTCCTTGAATTACAAAGCCAAGACTGACAGCTGTGAACAGCACCATCAATAGTCAGGGAACTAGTGATACCATGTGCCCCCCAAACAGGCAACAGAGTACAACAGAGGCAGGTTGGGCTCTGGGTGACTCTGGAAAAGTTATTGTGTTCCCAACTACGCCACTCCTGAGCATATACCCAAAGAACTCTACAAGCTACCACAGAGATACTGGCACCATGATGTTCATTGTGACTTTGTCCACAGTAGCTAAGAAACAACACCAGCTTAGATGTCCATCCGCAGATGAAGGTATAAAGAAAATGTGGTACAAATACACAATAGAATGTCCTGCTGTCAAGAAAAATGAAATGACATTTGCTGGGAAACAGATGGAAATGAAAATCATTGTGTTAAGTGAAATCAGCCCAAATCAGAAAGATAAATACTGCATGCTTTCTCTTGCATATGAATTCTAGAACTTCATTTTTGTGTATGTGCGTTTGCATGTAGAGGATCACAGAAGTAGAAAGGGCCATTAAAGGGGAAAGACAAAAAAGAAGGTACTTGAAAGTAAAAGGGAGGGTTATAGACAGGGAGACATGGGGACCAGCAGGAGGAGGGCAGGGGATAGGAAAGGGGAGTGGGAGAGGAGGATGATCAAGAACAAAGTATATATGGAAAGGCTGTAATGAAACTCTTTACTTCTTATGCTTTTTTTTTTAACTAATGAAAAAGTCACTGGATCTTCTTGAATCTCAGTTCATTTCAAAGTGATATGTGTGTATGTGGTGTGTATGTGAGTGTAGGTGTGGGTGTGCGATGCACATTTTGTGTGCAGGTTCACAAGCACACGTGTGTGTGTGTGTGTGTGTGCTAGTATGTGGAGGCCAGAGGTTGAGATCGGGCATAATCTTCAGTTTTTTCTCTATGGCTGTTTTGACACAGGGTTTCTCACTGAAGCAGCCAGTGATCCCCAAGGATTCTTCTGTCTATGCTTCCCAAGCCACTGGAGTTATGTGAATGCACCACCACGCCCAGATTTTTATATAGGCACTGGGGATCCAAACTTGGATCCTCATGTTTCTACATCAGTCAAGCACTTTACCAACTGAGCCATCACCTCAGCCCCCTCAAAGTGATTTTTATAAAGATTAACAGAGCCTACTTTAGGGCTAGGGAGATGGTTTAATCAACAAAGTGTTTGTTGAGTAAGCATGTGGCCCTGAATTTGGTGGCCCACACCTGAGGATGACACATGAGGTTGGCCACTGGCCTCTACATGTGCGCACACACGCACACGCACATGCACACGCACACACACACACACACACACACACATCTCACCTTATCTACTCCATGACTCCACACCAGGCAGATGCTATTATCATTCTCATTTACTAAATAAGGAAATTGAGACTCAGAACCATCCCACCACTCACATCTCATAGCAAGTAAGGGAAGGAACTGGGATGCCAACCCAAGTGGTTCTCTGACCACATTGCACTGTCATGTGACAACACATAGATGTGGGTTTTCTCCAGCCTGTGTGCTAGTTAATCTTTACTACCAAGTTAACTGGATTTGGAAATCATCTATGAGAAATACCTCTGGGTAAGGGATCTCCAGAAAGGTTTAACTGAGGAGAGATGGCCCACTCCAAATGTGAGCAGCACCATCCCATGGGCTGCGGTCCCAAGCTGAATAAACAGGAGAAAATGAGTTGAACATCAGCATTCACTGCCTGCACATTCACATTGACTGCAGACACAGTGTGACCAGCCATCTTGTGTTCCTGCCACACACTTTTGCTGCTGTGGTGGATTATATTCCCTCAAACCATGAGTCAAAATAAACCATTGCTTCCTTAAGTTGCTCGTCACATATTTCACCACAGCAATAAGAAACATTATTAGTACACTCTGTCTACTTATATGCAAAATGGGGCATGCGCTGAAGCCCTTTGTCAGTGCTCACAATTCATGGTACCGTTTGAAAACAGCTCTCAGCCTGAATGCCCAGTTAAGTTTCCCAGGCCCTTTTATCAGTTTCTTAACCTGAAAGTTAAAAAAGTAAACTGAACGATACTACAGCCAGCACAAGATAGGCACACACACCTGCCCCCCTGGACGTCACATCGCTGTCACACGGGTGTGGGAGCCAAAGTCCCCCTGGAGGGCAAGGCTGGTACTGACATACGGAGTCCTCCAACACTAAACTGGATCTGGAAATCAGTGAAAGAAAAGGAGAAACCCAGAAAGAGATTTGGAGCTTTCACAGCTGCAGCACCAGCTTGTCCACAGTCCCCAAGAACCTGAAGCTTAAGGAGCCTGAGCTGTGGGTCTCAGGCCATAAGAAGCATACAGACAAGACATGTTGATTGAAGAAAAGCAGGGCTGGAGAGATGGCTCAGCGGTTAAGAGCACTGGCTGCTCTTGTAGAGGACCCAAGTTCAATTCCCAGCACCCACACATCAACTAACAACCATTATAACTGCACTTCCAGGGGATCTGATGCCTTCGTGTGACCTCTGTGGGCATTGCACAACACAGGTGTGCTTACATACCTGCAGGCAATACACTCACATGTATAAAATAATAAATACTTTTTTTTTAAAGAAAAAGATAAGAGGGTCCCGCTTCCTGGCAATGCTATCTACTAGCACTTAGATGAACCATCTCAGTAATTCCTCACCTCCATCAGTGGATCTGTATTGTGGTCTCCATTTCACAATGGGGAAGCCAAAGTCTAGAAAGGTTAGCCAGCATTCCTAAGGACACACAATGACCAGGGAGGAAAGCAGCCTGGCTCCATAGCGCCTCTCTGAAGGACCACATCCCCCTGCTCCTAAAAAGGTTGGGAAACTACTGGAGGAGACTCAACAGGGCATAGATCCATGGCAGTCCTCAGTGTTGATGTTGACTCTGTCAGAGCAGAGAAGAGAACATGCTGTGTGCGGTAACGAGAGTCAAGGTATAGGCCACACCACTGGGGGTGGCTGACCCTGACGGATGCAGGGCACTTTTGCAAATGGAAACAGTAGCAGGCTATTGTACCCAGCATGTTGGGACAAGGCAGCACATGGAGACATTTGAGCAAAGGCGTCCTGAATACACCCTCCTGTCCAGACACACATACACACTCAGATGCATGCACACACACACACACACATTTGACATATTTTAAGAAAACAGTGTAGAAAGTCTCCCCATGCAGGCTTCAGTGGAGAAGGGAGGCGGCTGGAATGTTCTCAGTGCTGTCACTGTGGTTGTGGTTATGGTGGCTAATGACCATCTGATGCTCTTCCAGGCAGGGGCTTCATCCAGAAGGGAGACTTTTTGCATCACAGTCAGCTTCCCTGCCACTGTCCTGGGAAAGGGATTATGATGCATCTGGCCAGGGAAGGAAAGTCACTTTCTATAGATCAGGAAAGCAAATCCACTCCTGACAGCCAAATCCCTCCCACTGCTCCTTTCACCAATTAGTGGAAACACAGCCCTGATGCCAAAGTTAAAGCAAACAGGCTCTGTCCGTGGGGCTCCCCAGATGACTGAGCAACAGCAGCACCTGAAGCCCCTTTAGGTGCACTCTCCTCAGGGACAGACTCCAAGACCACATCTAGCACTGCAAAGTAAATTTCCCACATTGCATCTTGGAAGAATAATACACTAGTCTTTAAGAAGCATCTTATCGTCATTGAAGCATCTCTGAAATGATCACCATCAAAAAGAAAAAGGGAACTCATTGAAGGCACAGGAATGGAAGCCATGGGAAAGACTCACCTAGAACTGGGGAAGTAGCTCAGTTGACAGAGTGCTTGCCTGCGTGCGTGAAGCCCTAGGTTCCATTCCCAGCACTGCATAAACTGGGCATGATGATGCATTACTGTAATCCCAACATTCAGAAGGGTGGGGGCAGGATTTAAGTTCAAGGCTAGCCTAAGGTACACGGGATCTGAAAGAGAGAGATGGAGAGAGAGAGAGAGAGAGAGAGAGAGAGAGAGAGAGAGAGAGCTTGGTTATACTGATATATACCTGAGACATAGATGAGAGAGAAAAAAGACCTCAGTGATTCAAATAAAGAAATAAAAGAATGCGTTATCACATATTTTGGTGTAATAACCCCAAACAACAGCTATTTCTGCTTTATATGATCTCTACAGGTCAAGCATTCATGAGCATCTTAGCTGAGTGGCTCTAATCCATCTCTCAGGAGGCTGCAGTGAAGTTGTTGGCCAGGGATGCATTCATTCAAAGGTTAGACGTGAGCCAAAAGATCTTTTTCCAGCTGGTTCTTGTACTGGAACTTGCTGTTTATGAGACCACAATTTCTCCTCCATAGGCCAGTGGTGTGCTTACATAATGTAGAGACTGTTTCTCCCAGAACAAATGCTCTAAGAAAGAACAAGGTGAAAGCCACAAGTCTTTTATTACCCAACCTTTCTGCAATATCCCATAGATTGAACAGATCAACAGGGTGAGGGGGACACTGGGCAGGAAGGTTCACTGGGATCATCTTAAACACTAGCTGCCAGGCTGGAGAGATGGCTCAGAGGTTAAGAGCACTGGCTGCTCTTCCAGAGGACCCACTTGGTCAGTTCCAAGGAACCACATGGCAACTAGCAACCATCCATAACTCCAGTTCCATGTGATCCATTGCCCTTTCCTAGTTTCTGCAGGTATTGCATGCATATAGGGCACATACACACATGCAGGCAAAACACTCATACACATAAAAATTAAATAAATAAATACATTTTTTAAGCTAGATACCACAGACTACCAAATAGAAAAGAGATTTGCTTACAAACAGATTTAAATTACGAAATAGTGCATAGTTGCAAACAGCAATAGTACCAGGGGAAGGGACAATTAATTAAGTGGATAACACACAGAATTTGTGGGACTTTTCAGAGGAAAAAGGTAATGTAAATGGTATGCTACATATTAGAATGTTGATGGCTACAACTATCATTTTGAGTTAAGGAACGTGTAAGGTGGGTGAGTCCCAGCTTCTAACCAAGGTCAAGGTAGACTTGGCCCAGATTGGGGCAGTAAGAAAACACCTTTCTATCCAAGGGAGGATCCTGAGAAATGCAGGTGTGGAGTTATGGAGGCACACAGACAGCCCATGGACAACAGCACAAGGACACAGTCCAGCAGACAGAATGCAGTAGTCCACAAATGGCCGTGGAGAACCTGGAGGTGTATTCTTAACTCTAATCCTCATCTCTTCGACAACACGTTTGCCCCCAGAATGCACTGTGTTCACTTCAGTCTCTGCTTGTTTCCTGTTCTAAGTCATTTCAGAAATCAGCATCTATCTCAAGGGGGAAATTGCCCTTGTTGGATTTGGCTCACTGAGTCTCTCTTCTCCCCAGGACCATGGTCCCTCAGCTTCTACTTTGTGTCTGTCTAGCCATACAAGGCAGTCAAAATCCCTGCCTCTGAATAGCAGCTCTCTGTCTTGACCCTTTACCTGAGATTTCATCCCACATCCAGAATTGGCAGGTACCTGGATTAGGAAAGCAGCTGTGGACTCAGCTAATGTCTCTGGAATTCCCTCTTTTCCAAGATCTTTGGCCACTTGAGTCTTGGCTGACTCTGAAATTTAGTCATGCCTTTAAACAGATTTTTCCATGTGCTTTCCAGCTCCTCTGGTTGTCTGGGAGCAAGTAGTCCACGCTGGATTCATTGTTACCTGAGAAGTGTAATCTTTTATTTCCAAGTGCATAAAGTTTTTTGTTTCTGTCTTCATTTCTAAGTTAGAATTATATTGTCAGAGATTCCTTTGAAGTCAATTGAGACTTGTTTTATGCCTCTTGTACATGAGTTGTTTTTAATATAAATTTCCTCATGTGTGTTCAAAAGACTCCAATATTCTCTACTCAATGAGAAGTCCTTAGGTTAACTATTTTAAATGCTCTGTTTTCAGATTTTCTTTAAATTTGCTAAAACTTTTAAGTTTACCCTATTAACAAAAATGAAGGCGCTAAGCCAGCCTTGATTGTGTATACCTTCAAATTCAGTACTCAGGAAACAGAGGCAGGAAGATCTCTTTGAGATCAAGGCCAGCCTGGTCTATACTAGGGAGACCCTGTTTAAAGAAAAAAAAAGGTGCTGTATTGAAATCTGTTGTTTTGTAGAGCTATGAATTCTCTCAGTAATTCTACTTTTAAATATTTCAAACTTAATTTTTCTTTTACTTATTTTGAGCCTCTTTCATTAGTTTATACTTACACATTATTTCATCTTCTTGGACAACTGAAGCTTTATTATGTACAGACATTCTCTATTCTTAGCTATTCTCTTCAACGTGTATTTGTGAAATATAACTTAAATCATCTCTCATTGGCTTATTGTGTCCCTTTTTCATATTTTTATTTTCAACATTTCTGTCTCTTTGTACTTTTGGTGAATAGCATAAAGTTAGATTTCAATTTTGTAAATTAATCTAAAATCATATAGCTGTCAAGTCTAGACCATTTACAGTTATTGTAACTTGGATTTTGCTCACTTCTATCAGCTTTAAAATTTCAGCTTGGCTCATTTTTTCTGAATCCTTTTCTTCCTTATTTTTAAGTTAATGCTTTTTTTCTCTAACAGTAAAGAATCGGTGTGTGCATGTAATCACTCTCTATATGCATATATGTACACATGTTTTCATGTAGGGGTGTGCACATGTGTGTTCATGTATGTGAAAGTCAGAAGTTGGTGTCGAGTGTCTTCCTCAATCACTCTCTATATGTATTTACTGAGAGAGGGTCTCTCACTGAACCTGGAGCTCTTAGCTGATTTGGCTGGTCTAACTGGCCAGCTTGCCCCCGGGGATTCCCTGTCTCTG
The DNA here is from genome assembly GCF_000622305.1 of Nannospalax galili. NCBI lineage: Eukaryota > Metazoa > Chordata > Mammalia > Rodentia > Spalacidae > Nannospalax > Nannospalax galili. Next base: position 6,288,168 of record NW_008346683.1, read on the forward strand.
CCTACTAAGTTCTGGGAGACAACTGGGCTGCCACATGTGCCTGGCTTCTATGTGGGGTCTGAGAATCCCAACTGGTCCTCACACTTACACAGTAAGTGTTTTCTCCACTTATCATCCCCCAACTTCAATACCTTTTGACTTTTGATGATCTTGCTTCCCCCAACTCCTATTGTGTTGCATTATGTAGAATTTAGTCCTGAGTTTACATGTGTTTGTTCATTTGTTTTTGTTTTCATAAAATTTAACCACACTAAGATATTTTATGGGGCTGAAGCAATGGCTTAGTGGCTAAGAGCACTGGATGCTCTTGCAGAGGACCCAGGTTCCAACTCCCAGCACCCACATGGTGGCTAACAAGTGTCTGTAACTCCAGGTCCAGGGGACTCTGATGCCCTCTTCTGATCTCCATCTAAAGATATTTTATAACCCTTATTTAGATATCTCTTGAATCATCTCCTAGCTTTATTTATGTATTTATTTATTTATGAACATGTCCTCCAGACACACTTGCAAGGTTGTCTCTCTACAGCAATACTTCCAAGGGTTCAAATAGTTAAGAAGATTTCTTGTGCCCTTACATCTGAAAAACAGTTGATGCGGTTAGGTCCAAAACCATTTTGGTCCATTATTGTGACAAAATCCCTTTTAGATGCAACTTAAATAAGGGAGGATTTATTTTGGCTCCATCTCAAAGGATACAGTCCACTGCGGCAGGGAAGAAATGATACAGAGGTTCAGTCTGTGGCAGTGGGTCCTCATGGCTGCCACTTCTCACATCTCAGTGGACCAAGAAACAGAGCAGAGAAGAAAAGAGACCAGACTAAAATCCTTGAAAGCCTGCCCCCCATGGCCTCCCCTTGCTGCCACCCAAGCCCAGGACTTCTCAAAATAGCATCACCAGCTGGGGAGAAGTTGTTCAAATGTAGAAGCCTGTTGGGGGCTGTATTAGTTACTTTTCTGTTGCTGTGATAAAACACCATAACCAGGAATATTTTATTTGGTTTCTAGTTCCAGAGGGATAAGAGTCCATCAAGACAGGAAAGGTATGGTGGTAGAGGCAACCAGGACAGGAAACTGAGTGCTCTCATCTTTAAACACACTCAGGAAGCAGAGAGAGAAACTGGAAGTGGGTCAAGGCTATGAACTCTCAAGGCCCACCCCCAGTGACATGCTTCCTCCAACTAGGCCATGCCTCCTAAAGGTTCCATTCCAAACAGTGCCATCAAGTGTTCAAACACCTGAGCCTGTGGGGGACACTTCTCACTCAAAGTACCACAGGGGCATTACAGATGCAAACCATAACACTTAAAAAAAAAGCATTTGAGTATCTTCTCATACCTAGAGTTGCTTTTAAATACCATGCCAGTCTGATTATTGGATCAGCTAGATAATCTGCCCTTTCTGTCTGGTTTTGTCTTTATCATTTTAAAATATCACTAATACATCTAGGTAAGAGTTTTCTATTTGGGCCGCTGAGTTCTGCTCATTCTACACTCGCTTAGCTTTCATCCTACCACATGCCTTCAAATTCTTTCCATCGTCAAGCCTGCCTCAGCCGCTTTCCACCTCCCAGGAGCTCTTCAGCAGCGTTTGGTGTTATGCGCACTTGTGGTGTTTGGGCTGAGGATTTTTCTTTGTGCGTTGTGTTGATCAGAGGTCTACTTTCAATCTGGCATAAACAATATCCATTTTGTATTGACTAAGGAATTCTATTTCTGGTTCTTTGAAGTAGAACAAAACTTAAAGATGCTTTTCAAATCCGGTTTCTGAAGCCTCCTACGCTTCTGATACATTTTCAAACTCACAGTTACTTTTCACTAGCAGTGTGTTTAAGTCTCTCGTTTTTTGAAATGTTCAACCTAATTTTCATTGAAATGGCTCTTTCTGCACTCATGCCTCATCAGCTTTTAACATTTTGAACAGTACAACTCACTGGCAACTAGAAATTTAATTACAGTAAGTATAATCAGTTGAATTGGTTTGAAAACAAACACAGCCCACCGTTGGCACAAACATGACAGAAGAACAAAAATGTGGGTTTCTAGAGGACAGTCCAGGAGCCGTGACTGTTTAGTATACCTCACACCCTGAACGTCATTCAGCACATTGAGGGACTCCCTTACTCCCTCTATTCTTTCTTGAAAGACAAGTACACAACATCAGTTAGAAGGAGGCCTTCAGTTCCTCTACCAAGGAATCATGGGCAATCAGTACATAAGTTAGCTATTTCAATTCTACTATGAGCTTAACAGTTGTTCTCTGTTACAATGCAGGCACATCAGAGGGAAACTATGTGTTAAATGACTGCCTTCCAGAAACAAACAAAGAGGAACATTTGGAGCTACCCATGAGTGATTAGAAAGTGAATTCATCTCCTTCGTTCCCGCAAATCTCTTTCCACTCTAGCCCCACAGAGTCCCATCACCCAGCATGGGACCCGACATGGCCATTCTCAGTCTCATTATTCAATGGTGTGAGTTGCTGCTGGGCGTGTCACCATTTGGGGGCACAGGGAGGCAGAGGCAGGAGTCACAGCTTTCCACTGTCACCGTAGGAGCTGGAAGAGTCCTCTAGAGTTTTAGGGGCATCAACTCTGGCTAAAGCAGGATTGGTGGTTTCAATGCAGAAAAGAATTTCAGGTCAGTCTATGCAGCAGAGCTGAGATTTAACAAAGATATTTTAAAGTAGGCTTAAGCACAAGGGCAGAGAGACACTCAGAAGAAAGTAAGACCCAGGAAGAGTGTGGGTGTGGGCTTCTCCAAGAAGGGTGCCCTTTGCTGTCTTTACAATATCACATATTTTCAGTAGGCATTGATGTTCCTACCTTCAAAAGGTTTCTAAGGAATCTAAGTGAGATCACAGGGTGGCTCCTGAGGGGTACCTGACAGGATTACAACTGATAAGATCCCCAGGATGCAGGAAGGTAAGATAAGATATCCTTTTTAAGATTGTATTTCTCTCTCTCTCTCTCTCTCTCTCTCTCTCTCTCTCTCTCTCTCTCGATCGCAGTCTGGCTTTCAGTTTTGTTTCCCTCACATACTCCTGACAGGATTACAACTGATAAGATCCCCAGGATGCAGGAAGGTAAGATAAGATATCCTTTTTAAGATTGTATTTCTCTCTCTCTCTCTCTCTCTCTCTCTCTCTCTCTTTCTCTCTCTCTCTCTCCCTCTCTCTCTCCCTCCCTCTCTCTCTCTGATACACACATGATGCAACATGCATACCACAGCAAGCATATGGTTGGAGGACAACTTTTTTAAGTTTTGGATTTATTTTTATTTCATGTGTATGTGTGTATTACCTGCATATATGTAAGTGCACCTGTGTCATGTAATGCCCACGGAGGACAGAAGAGGACATCAGAGCCCCTGGAAATGGAGTTACAGATGGCTGTTAGCTGCCATGTGGGTGCTGGGTATTGAACCTGGATCTTCTGCAAGAGCAGCAGTGCTCTTAACCACTGAGCCATCTCTTCGTCCCCAGAGGACAAATTTTGAGAGTCAGTTCTCCTCTTCCACCCTGCTGAGGCAGGATCTCTCTTGTCTGCCACACTGCATACTCCAGACTAGCCCCAGGCTTCCTGTCTCAGCCTCCCATCCACTGTAGGAAAACTGAAATCACAGACACGCACCACCATATCTGGCTTTCTACATGGGTTCTGGGAAGCAAATCTGAGTCAGTAGCTCTGCTAGTGTTTTTACCTGCTGAACCATCTTCCCTTCCCAGTTAGGTTGGATATCTTTACTCCAACAGTAACAGTTTTGTTCGAGATTCTCAGGTGATGTTTGGGGAAGGGACTGAGGCCTTACCCAGTCATATACATTCAGCCTTAAGCCTGATTCATTGTAATTTTAACATAAAATATCTATACGTGAAAAGAATATTATTTCTGTGTCAGCACCTTTCAAGGCCGGCATTGCTTGTGTTAGAATTCATGCTTTGCATTTAGCAAGAGGCTTCAATCAGACCCTGGGGTATCCTTCCCACATCTCCAGAACTTTCCCTGTCTTTCTAACCTGCCTCACATTGCAGCCCCTGACTCCCAGAGCACAGCAGCAGAGGGAGTATGGGAACCAGGCTCCCCCTCTGAGAGACAGAAGAGCATGAGTTCCTGTCCTGGCTGCACAACCCACTACATGCCAGGCACTGTGTTAGGTCCAAGCATCCAAAATTCTCAGACATAGTTCCTGTCATTGCAGAGCCTACATTCCTGCGGGAGAAAGAGGCATGACTCCACACTGAGGTAACTGCTCTGAGGGAAAATTACGAACAGATTAACATCCTGAAGTGATCATGGGTAATAGTTGTATTACATCATGCATTCTGGAGGAGATTAGATGAGATTTGGAGTCTGGACAGTGCCTGGCATGTGGCCAGAGCGCTACAAACGCCAGCTTCTTCGGTCATTCTGCCGCATGTGACGTCAGCCTTAGGGCTGTTAGGTAATGCAAATGCCTCCTTTCTTGCTCAACATACCACACTTGCCCTGCCGGTCTGAGGTTCATTCTACCTCAGCACTAACTCAGGGAAGGAAGCACGTCCTCTAGGACAGAGAGAAAGTGGCGAAAACAGCAGACAATAGCAGGAAAGCTTCAGAAATACTGTGAATGAAAGGAAGCCTGTTCACGCCTCTATCATTAAAAGAGAAGGAAGGGGATAAGCATGATGGATGTCTCAGTGTGTAAAGGAACTTGCAGCCAAGCCTGACTACCTTAGTTCCATCTCTGGGATCTACATGAAGGAGAGAACTGACCTCCACAAGTTGTCCTCTGACCTCCACGCACACAAAGCAGTATGTGAGCACCCACGAATTAAATAAATAGGAAGGAAGGAGGAGAGAAAGAGTAAAGGAAGAAAAAAAAAGATAAGTAATGCTAAGCAGATGTGTCCATGGCCCTACAGCTCCTAGTAAGAACCCCTGGGCAGCATGGGTAGGAAGCCACATTCGCAGGAGAATCAGCCATCTCCATTACAACCATTCAAAGGTTATTCTCTGCTCTCTCAGCACCCCACCCTGCCTCGGTCTCCCCAGGATCCGTGAGGTCTGAAGAGGCCTCTTTCCTTGGCTTAGCTCATCTACAGGACCCTCAAGGACTGGTTAGTTCAGGGAAGAGCCCAGGACACCAGCACTGCCTCCACCCTCATCTTTATTTTTTTTTTTTCTTCTCTTCTGTTCAGTCTAGAGAATATTTGAATCTCACAATGTCCGGGCCAGAACAACTCTGAGATATCAGCCAGTAGAGTCATTTTCAAATCCTTTTTAGTAAGAGAACACCTTGCCAAAGCCAATTTTGTCCAGAAACCCAATATAGAAATTGGGGAAGAGATGGTTCAGTGGCTACAGACGCTGGCCACAGAAACCTGGTAACTGAGCTCGGTCCCCAGAACCACGTAAAGGAGGAAGGAGAGCTCAGAGCCCTCATAAAGGTGTCTTCTGACCACCAAATGCTGTGACATGCACACACACACACACACACGTGTGTGTGCACACACACACAAATAATAAATAAATTTAAAAGAAAATAAGGAAGAAGATAAAATAATGTCTTACATAGAAATGTATCATTTTATTTTCAAGTTATCTTTGGGTTTTTAAAAGATTTATTTATTGTTTCTAATTATGTGTATGTGCAGAGGGGTATATGGCCATGAGTGCAGGTGCCAGAGGAGGCAGAGGAATCAGAGCTCCCTGGAGCTGAGTTATAGGTGGTTGTGAGGCGCCTGATGTGGGTGCTGGGAACTGAGCCTGAGTCATCTGGAAGAACAGTATATTATATGTATGTGTTCTTAACCACTGAACCATCTCTCCACCCTATCAAGATACCTTTATATAAAACTGTCAATACTTTGATTTAGTCTTTTTGTTGTTTTGGTTGGTTTATTGTTTGTTGTTGGTTGGTTTTTTGTTGTTTTGGTTGGTTTATTGTTTGTTCCTGGCAGGCCTGGAACTCTCTATATAGGCCAGACTCAGAGGTTCACCTGCCTCTGCCTCCCATGAACTGGAACTAATGGCATGCACCACCACACCAGGCAGATACAGTTCTTTGAACCTAGGAAATTATACTATAGAATTCTGCAAGACAGTCAATTCTATAGTAACTTCTGTATCAAATTTCTTTTTGTATTTTTGCTGCACAATTGCTGGAAGTTTCTTGTTTTTGCAATATATTTGTCAATACTCCTTATTTCAAACAAGAGAAAATCTAATTAAAGGAACACGGTACTTTCATCAGCTGACACAGGAAAATACAAGGGCTTGGAGAGCTGAGGTCACATCCATCTCTTCCTCTCCCTCCAGTCCAGCTCTCCCTCAGGCTGGCTCTATCTTCTGAGAGCCTCCCTGTGCTGGAGGAAAAGGTAGCCCTGGAAATTCTTTGCTCATGTTATGGGATCCTTATTCTAGAAGAAAAAGGAATACATTTTCTGCTGAGAGGGCAGCTTGGCATCAAGTGCCTGGCTCAGAACAGTTGATAAGGAGAATGTGGAGCACTGATTGGTCAGGTCAGAGCTATGATGCCGTCTCTGAGGGAAGAGAGGACTCCACTACAAGGACAGGAGGAGGGAAGAACCAGGGAAAGGGAAGTGTGCCAACAGATGTGACCCACAGCCACCACAGCTCTGAGCTTGTGTGAGTAGCTGCACAGGGGACTTTGGGTTTGGCGGGGGTTGTTGTGATGGTAACTGGGTTTTGTTGTTTAGGGTTGGCTGTCTGTCTGTTTGTTTGTTTGTTTGTTTGTTTGTTTGTTTGTTTGTAACAAGGTCTCACTCTATAGACCAGACTGACCTTAAACTCATGACAATCCTCCTGCCTCAGCCCCTAAATTCTGGGATTACAAGCATGAGCCACCATACCTCATCCCATGTAACTTTTATTTATTTATTTATTTTTATTTTGTGTATGAGTGTTTTCCCTGTAAGTATGTAAGCGCAATGCCTACAGAGTCCAGAAGGGGGAATCGGGTCCCCTGGAACTGGAATTACAGGCAGCCATGAGCAGTCATATAGGTTCTGGGAACTGAACCCAGGTCCTCTGCAAGAGCAGCCAGTGCTGCTCATAACCACTGAACCATCTCTGTACCCCCTCTACATCCAACATTTTTAATTACTAGAATCCTTAATTCCTGTCTCTATCAAATTCACAAAACACTTCTAAATCATCTACTTATTTTGTCCTGAATGTGGACTGTAAAATTTCATCTTCCTGTTACTTTCATGAAACCATAGACATGGAAATTTTATGCACCCCACTCTGCTACAATGAAGACTTCCTGCTTATTAAAATCAGAACTGTAATGAAGTTTCAGTACAGAAACGGTCACAACTCAATGCATCTCATGGTCTGCTGACACTACTTAGTTCGTGTATTGAGTGAGGATAGAGCCTCCCCCAGCCTATGCTTGAGTATGCACCTAAGTCAAAAGAATTTATTCTTGCCAGGCATGGTGGCACATGCTTTTAATCCCAGCACTTAGGAGGCAGAGGCAGGCAGTTCTCTGTGAGTTTAAGGCCATCCTGGTCTACATAGCAAGTTTCAGGCCCACCAGGGCTACATAAGACCCTATCTCAAAAAGGAAAAAAAAAAAAAAAAGATTTTATTCACATGAGTGCTAGGCTAAATTATTTCTAAATACTAATGCAACACCCCAGCCCCACAAGCCAATGAGGATTCCACAAGAATTTTAAGAAGCCTAGTTCAAAGTTTGCATAAACCATGCAACACATTTAGAAGCAAAACAGCTGTCTCCTTTGCTATATTTTTTGAGCTGTGCATTAAGCTTTCTGATGGTATGACAAAATATCAGAAGTCATGAACTAAAATGCAGAAACAGATCATTTTAACTCACAACTTTGGAGGTGCCAATCCATGCCACTTGGTTGCATGGCCTTGGGCCCATAGTGAAGCCGCATAGCATGGCGGAAGCAGGTAGAGAAACCAAAGTGTTCCTCAGATGGCTAGGAAGCAGTGTAAGGAGGAGGAGGCTGAGGTTCCCCAATCCTGTTCAGGGACACACCCCGAGTCACCTAAAGGCCTCCATTGGGTCCCAACTGTGAACACGTGGATGTCTGAGGAATATTCACAATCCAAACTCTAGTAGGCACAGAACATTTAGACTATATTTTGCTTCTACAGTTCTTTTTCTAAGATTTATTCTTATGTACGTGTGTGTACCATGTGTGTACAGGGGCCTGTGAAGGCCTGAGAGAGCATCTGATCCCCTGGAACTGGAGTCACAGGTGGTTGTGAGCCACCTGACATGGGTGTTAGGAACTGAGCATGGGTCCTCTGGAGTAGCAGCAAATGCTCTTAAACACCAAGCCATCTCTCTAGCTCCAGTTCCTTTCAGTCAGTTTAACTAAGGTATATATTTAACATGCAACAGAACATAAACATTTTAAATTGATTTCCGTGGTTTTTTTTCTAAATAGCTAAAAATTTTAAATCATTGTCTAGATAATAATTTTCTTTCCTTGTTCGCTTGTTTGGGTTTTGAGGGCATGTTTTTTGGACCTTGTAGTCAAGGTTAACTTGGAATTTAAGATCCTCCTGCCTAAGCCCTCCACACCCCCAGGGCTTAGGTTCCAGGCTTGCATCACTGGACCCATACAGACTGTGATCTTTAGCACTTGTGCTAATCTTCCCATTTAAACACTATTCTCCCAGAATTAATGTGATGAGGCATTGTGAAATATAATGAAGCCATAGTCATGGAACCAGTTGGCCCTGGAACACTGAATGAGCGTGCTACAGCTGCCATAAGGAAGAACAGAGGGGGAAACTTCCCATGTCACATCCTGAAGGCAGCAAGTCTGAAAGCCAAAGGTAGCAGAGGTGTTGTGTCCTCTGACCGTGGAGGGAGAGGAACCCTCTGGGCCTCTTCCTGGCTTCTGTTGGCTCCACAGCAGTCTCGGTGCCCTTTATCCATAGAAGAATCACTGTGCTGTCACTCCTGTGTATGTGTCTGTCTCTCTGCCCAAATTTCTCCTCTGTTAGATACACCAGACGCACCCACCTTAGTGACCACATTCAACTCAATAAACCTGTTTCCAAATAAGGTCACACCATCTGCTATGGGGTTAGGACACTAATGCGTATTTTAGGGGACACATTTCAGCTCATAAGTAACAATGTTGAATAGCAGATAGAGTAGAATCTTACCAAAAACTGACTACCAAACACACACAACGATGGAACGCAATAAATCTATTAGTTTAACCCAGCTGAGAAAAGATGTCAGTCCATGGTGCTTGGGTAATGCCACAGCATTTATTTTATCAACAACTAATGTATGTTAAAACTTCACTAGGAATTCCAAATGGATCAAAGACTTCAACGTGAGCTTTTATCTAATCCTTAAAAGATTTTAGGATTACCTCTTCAGAGGGGGGGAAGGTTACAGTAGCCAAAAGCCCCATTAATTAATTAATTAATTAATTAATTAATAATAAATAAATAAATAAATAAAAAGGAGAGGAAACAGTACATGAAATTATCAGAAAAAAGTGTTGGGGAGATATGGGAGGAGTTGGAGGGGAAGGAGTGGGCATGGATTTGATCAAAACACCTTATATGCATGTATGAAATTCTCAATAAATTATTTAAAACAAAAAAACTTCACTGGGGCTGGAGAGATGGCTCAGCAGTTAAGAGTACTGGCTGCTCTTGCAGAGGATCCAGGTTCAATTCCCAGCACCCACATGACAACTAACAACCGTCTATAACTCCATTTCCAGGGGCTCTGATGCCCTCTTCTGACCTCCATAGGCATTGCATAGGATGGGTGCACTTATACACGTGCAGACTATACACTCATATACATTAAATAAAATATTTAAAGAAACAAAAAAGACTTCATGCCTTGTACCTAGCACACTTTCATGTTTCTGGTTCTTGTCCTTAAGGAGCCCCCCGAGTCCTTGGTTCTTTGGAATAATTCAGTGTCCTCCCAAATACATTTATTGTTTTGTTTTGTTTTCTAAGAACTGACATGCATTGGTTGCTGTAGCTTGTGACCATTTCAGAGGCTGGCGGCTTCCTGACTGGGCATTCCTTCTCACCGTTTCTGGTAAGATGAGTGCTGGGTTAAACTATTTCTAGATATTAGTGTGACACCCTAGCCTAATAAGCCAGTGAGGCTTTCACAAGAATTTTAAATACTGAAGAGCAGTTTGTAAGACACCTTCCCCCTGCCACCCTGTCTCACCTCCGCCTGGTTTCTCATCTCTACCTGGAGTTGGGCTGCCTGAATTCACTTAGTTCCCTCTGTACCTTCCATCCTTCTGGGCCTCCCAGGATCAGTGAGAGTAGAAGCCGTCCTTCCTTCAAGGGAAGTCTGGGAAGCCAGCTGAGAAGGAAGCTATTTAAGAACCCAGACATCAAAGTATTTGGATGGAATCCAGACTTGCCTGCCTCCAGGCAACCTTCTTCCAAAAGAGATCCAGACTGTGGAGAGACCTACCTTCACTGGACCTCTAATTCCCCAAACTGGTATTGCTCTCCCTACTATAGGGAAGGGGATCCCTGGAGGATGGCTTATTATAACATTTTACCTGAAAACTAGTGAGACAGAAAGTGAACTTTGGGCCAGAGGCTCCAGCTCTACTCTGCGTTTCCACTCACAGGTTTTGCTTTGCGAACAGGAGCAGAGGTCCCATCAATTACATGCCTTTATACGTCCACAGAAAGATGTGGTTACATTATGTAATTTTCAGATAAGCTCCATAGTTCATTCTGGCATTCTTATTTTACAAATGAGGAAACTCAGACTCAAGGAAGTTAAATAAATTGCTCAAGGCCACACATTTTGAAAGCCACAGAAGTCATATGTGAACACAGGACTTGTCTGACTCCAGACTTAGGGCTCCTAACCATGACTCTGAACTGAGTGGGACAGCCAGGGTGACACATGGGCAGCTGGGACAGAAAAGTGAGCTGGAGAGACTGCACCTGTCTGAAATGCACCCACTGTGTGACAGCAGCCAGACACAGCCTTGTGGATATGTGGGCCTACAGTGGCTAGAATTTTCCATTTTCTAAGAGAACTTCGACTTCTCGATTTTATAGAATTTTCCAACTTTTAGATGTTGGCTCCTGATTCAACTAACACACACACACACACACACACACACACACACACACACAGTGAATAAATTTCTTTTTTAAGATTTTAAGATTTTGAGTCAAAATAAGAATGGCTACCAAGGGGTAGAAAGGGATCATAAATGGCTGACCGGAATAAGTGCTCTCAAATGGTATTCAAGGGTTTTTATAAATAAAAATAAATAAGAATCTAAGGGCCCTTATAGAAAGCCCCCAGGAATAGCTGAGAACAGAAACTGGTCATCCTTCGGTGGCATAAGCAATCCAGGTAAGAACTGGGATAAGCAGGAAAAGGCTTTGACTGGAGTTATTTATAACCGTCCCAGCATCTGAGTCTGCAGAAGCTGCTGTGAGACGTCAGGGTGACCTAAGCAACTGCTCTTACCATCCCTGCAGGCTAAAGGATTCTGTGACCTCAGTCTTGTGACATATTAAATCCTTTCTCAGCACCACAAAATAGATGGATTAAAACAAAGAAAGTGAGGGCCAGTGAGATGGCTCAGCAGGTAAAGGTGCTTGCTGCCAAGCCTGATGACTTGAGTTTGAGCCCCAGGACCCACATAGTAGAAAGAGAGAACTGACTTCTGCAAGTTGTCCTCTGACCTCCACATGTGTACACACACACACACACACACACACACACACACACACACACACATACACACACACACATAAATAAAATGTAATTAAAACAACAGAACTGTGATTACAGTCTAGCGGCGAGAAGTCCAAAACCAAGGCCTGGGCAGGGCCACAGTCACTCTGAAGGAAGGACCTTCCTTGAGCCCTCCAGCGCCCGGTGCCTCCTACAGTCCTTGTGATCCCTTGGCTGGTGATGGCTTCACTCCAGGCTCTGCCTCTGTCTCTGTGTGGTGTCCTCCTCATGTGTCTCTGTGTCTCTGTTTTTCTTCTCTTGCAAGAATACTAAATGGATTCAGATTCAGGTCCATCTCAATGCAGTATAGCCTCATATTAACAGATTATATCTACAAAGTCTTTATTTCCAAATTAGGCCACATTCTGGGTTCTGAGTGGTTGAATTTGGAGCTATTCCTTGCAATATAGATAGATAGATGATAGATGATAGATAGATAGATAGATAGATAGATAGATAGATAGATAGATAGATGATAGATAGATAGGGCTATATGGCCTTGAACTCACCATCCTCCTGTCTCTGTCTCCAGAGTATTGGGTTTAAATGCATAAACTACACACCAGGCGTAAACTGTTACTTTAGTAAAAGCAATATGGGGGGTGGGCAAGATGGCTCTGCATGTAAAAGCACCAACCACCAAGTCTAATGACCTGAGTTTGATCCCTGGGGCCTGCATGGTGAAAGGAGAGAACCAAGTCCTGAAAGTTATCTGGTCTATACACAGACACACACACACACACACACACACACACACACACACACACACACACACACACACATGCACACACACGTGCACGCACACACACGCACAAAATAAAATATAATAGAAATGTTTTTAAGTGATATTTTTACCCCTCTCCCCTCATATGATTCTTGAATTCGCCTCTACACGGGTTCCAACTGGGAGAAAGAAAGGACAGTGTTATCTCTTAAAGATGACATAGGCATCATAATTAGGTCACATTCTGCCTCCAGCCTTTTTTCTCCTGCCCTCGTTCCTTCTTCCCTTCGTGATTTTTAGCCGTTCCTTTGCTAGGCAGATCCCTAATGTTGCCAAACTGTGACAAAAAGGCCTTGAGGCTCTGCAGACCTGAATTCAAAACCAACCCTGGTCCTTGCTGGTCTGTGCAGGCCAAACCTTTACAGTACTAGGGAAGGGTGAGTATGGAACCGACTGTTGGATGAGAGGCGTTGAGGCAAGTGCCCTCCTGCTCGTCAGTCCCTCCATCAGAAACAAAGAATACCAAACACCCCCTGCACCTAATGAAAAGGACATTTTGCCATGCACTAAATGTGTCTACAAGAGCAGTGTTGTGGAGTGGTTCTGGAGTATTCCTTGAAGGCCGTGCATTAAAGACTCTGTCCACAGCCAGGGACACTGAATCTTTAAGAGGTAAGGCCTAGTGGGAGATTTCAGGTCATTAAGGCACACCAGCAAAGCAGATTATAGGACCCCAGACTCCTCTCATTTTTCATTATGGGACATGAGGTAGACAATCTTGCTCACCTCACACTGCCCCCACCCCCATGATGAGCTGCCTCCCCAGAGGTGCAAGACCAACAAGGCAAACTGACTGGGCCTGAAACCTCCTGACTATGAGCCAAAATAAACCTTTCCTCCTTTTAAGTTGATTATCTCAGGCATTTTGCTATTGCTGTGGAAAACCGACTAACATAAGCAGGACTGAGGAAATAAGAATATCATTTGCTGGGAGTGGAAGGAGAGCTCACAATAGTCACAATCAACAGAGGGGCCCTGACACCAGGAGCTACTTTCATAGCAGGTTCGGCTCTTCTCCTTCTTTCCTTCCCTCTTCCCTCTTTCATTCTGTTGCCTGACTGGTGACCCCACAGCCTTCTCTCTATTCCCACACTCAGGCTATAGCCTCGTGGTCTTCCAGCTGTGAAGTCTATATTTTATTCAAGACATTTGATGCCTCTTCATCAACGTCACTTTTGTAGGAATGGGTGTGCACTGCTCTCCACTGAAGTCCTAGACTTGTTAAAAGTGCTGTAGCTCCTATGAGCCATGAACAAGAAGAACTGTAAATCAGTATCTGGGGGATGAGCAATGAGGGGGTGCAGGAGAGCCAAGGGTGCTCTACAGGGGGTGGAGCACCATGTCTATAGAGCTCCATGACAGTCGGAGCATATCTGATGATTTGGGCCATGTTATGGAGTGTCACCATGACACAAACATGGGGTGGCAGAGAATCATGGGATGGGCACAGTGCAGGGTGCTTGGCCTCCCCCTGCCCCCCCAAAGGCACTCCAGAAGAGGTGAGCCTGAAGGGTGCCCAGCGTGACCTCATAAAGGAGCAGTGGAGAGGTGAGCAGACTGTTTAAAAGCTCAGTGACAGGGCTGGAGAGATGGCTCAGCAGTTAAGAGGACTGGTTGTTCTTACAGAGGACCTGAGTTCGGTTCCCAGCACCTACATGCAGCTAACGACCATCTGTAACTCCAGTTCCGGGGGATCCGACATCCTCTTCTGACCTCTGCTGATATTGCACAACATGGGTGTGCCTACCTATACACAGGCAATATACTCATACATAAAATAAAAATAATAAACAAAATATTGAGAAAAGCTCAGTGACAAGAAAATACCTGACTGTGGATTGAAACCTCCAACCTGTGAACTAAAACAAGCTTTTCCTTCCTTCGTTCCTTCCTCCCCCCTTCCTTCCTTCCTCCTCCCTCCTCCCTTCCTTCCTTCCTTCCTCCCTCCCTCCTTCCTTCCTCCCTCCCTCCTTCCTTCTTCCTCCCTTCCTCCTTCCTGCCTCCTTCCTCCTTCCTCCCTCCCTCCCTTCCTCCCTTCCTTCCTTCCTCCCTCCCTTCCTTCCTTCCTTCTGTTATTTGCTTATTTATTTCTGTTTTGGATAATCAGAGAACAACATTCAGGAGCTTGTTCTCTGCTCCCACTTGTTTTGAAGCACAATCTCTAGCACTGTTTCTGTTACTGCTACACTGGTAATTCTCCTGTCTCTGCCTCCCATCTCACCATGAGAGTGCCAGGATTACAGAAACACATCACTGTATCCAACTTTTTATGTGGATCCCAGGGATCCAACTCAGGCCGGCACAGCAAGAGCTTTAATTGCTGAGCCATCTTGCCAGCCCCCACCTTTCCTCTTTTTAAGCTGATTCTCTCAGGCACTTTGTTATAGTTACAGAAAGTTCTTGCAATTGTGGAAGAGAGGGGCAAGTGGTTGAAAACGAGTCCGGGGGCTTAAGAGATGGCACGGCAGTTAAGAGCACTGGCTGCTTTTGCAAAGGACCCAGGTTCCCAGCACCCACATGGTGGCTAATAACTGTCCATAACTCCAGTTCTAGGGGATCTGACACCCTCTTCTGACCTCCATGGGCACTGTACGACACGGTTGCACTTACACACATGCAGGCAATACACTCATACACATAAAATTAAAATAAGATATTTTTTAAAAAGAAAGTGTGGGAAGGGGTAGTGGGTATTTGTCCTGTTGGGACCGCAATCATACCAGAGAAGGTGCCATGTCATGAGTTCTTCTTCCTGTGGGGAAGGAGCCATAAGTCCACCCTGAAGCCTTCCTTGCAGTCAGGGTATGCCTTGTGACCTTGGCTCTACCAATCAGATGCATACATTCCCAGGGGTCAAAGTAATGAAGAGGGTGCTCTGAGGAAGGGGTACTGGTACAGGTGGTAGGATGGGGCCGCAGTGACCAAACATTGACTGACAGTCCAACACCATCTTCCTTAAAGCAGAGATGATACTGCCTCAATGACTCTCAATATCAAGGCCACAAGAATGAATCCAAGTCAAACCTAAAGTGAATCCAAGGTGTTTCCAGACATTCTTTCTCACCCATGTTGCATCACAAGACTTCACTGAATGCTTAGTTCCAAACACAGCTAGCATGTTGGAACCTTTTCCTCTCATACTCCCTCTATCATACCACCCACCATGTCCTGATGTAGCCTTGACCTCCTCCCCAGAGCTCAGCAGACACTAGCGCCTCAAAAGTATGAGCTAAACAAACTTTCTGTAAAAAGTACACAGTTCCAGGCATTTTGTTATACCAACAGAAAATGAGCTAATACATGAATATCTTTCCTCTTCCCTCATACAGTTCATCCCAGTACAGCTGAGAGTGAAGCAGGAGGCTCCCACATCCTTGCTAAGGAAATGGAATTATGGCCAGACTTAGGAAACATGCCTAGAAAAGCATGCAGATACTAACATCACTAATTACTTCCTATAGTGTACCATCATTATGCAGAAGACAACGATGTGTTAAAGATAACAGTCACTCACTCTGTTCCTGTCCCCGCTCTTACCTGCCTCTGCTTCTCTGGGCCTGCACAACCAGCAGGACTCTCTCCAGGGTAAGTCAATCAATCATGTCCTCCGTGCCTTGACTCCCCCAGCCTCATTCACCCTCCCATCTCCCCAGCCATCTCTCCATCCAGCCTGGGACGTGTCCAATTCCTTGTCTTGGTGCCCTAGACAATGGAGGACCACCACTGCTTCCTGACCCTTTGCATCCAGACCAGCCCAGTTCCTTCTGGGGTCGCCAGGAGCCCTCTGGGCCTGGCCCCTCCTTCACCTCCCTCTGCTTCCCTGGTCTGCACAACCCACCAGCCTCTCTCCCCAAGAAGCCCTCAGGGCCTGGTCCCCACCCTCACCTCCCTCTGCTTCTCTGGGCTGCACAACCCGCCAGCCTCTTTTCCTGGACCCTGGGGCTGACCTTTCTGCTTCCTGATCCTTTGCATCCAGACCAACCTAGTTCCTCAGTCCAGTCCCCAGGAGCCCTTGCAGCCTCTTCACACCCCCATCTTCCTTTGCATCTCTGGGTGGCATGGACACCAGCTGCCCTAGACCAGCATTGCTCCTGGGCCCTCCTCCCAGGCCAGTCCAACCCCCAAATTCCTGAGGCTAAAATCTTTCCTGGAGGGATCCAGACCTTAGGAGAAAGCCTGAGAGCATCTGATCCTCAGCTGACTTGGTCCTCTGTGGGAACTCCTGAAGACAAAAGCAATCTGGCCACTCCAATATAAAATCAAAAGAAAGAACCGGAAGTTTAGAGGAATCAGCTTTTCATGCCCAAAAAGTAAAACCCAGACACATAAAGTTTACAAAAAGAAGCAGACCTAAACTTGAAGGCTTGAGTCTCCTGCAAGAATCAGAAACTATGAAAGAAATTCACATGTCAAAATCACAGAGAAAAAACAGCATGAAAAACTAAAATAACATATTGCCACCAAATATCAATAGTTCTCTAGAGGAGTACAATGAGAACCCCCTAGAGATAATGCAGGACATGGAACTCAAAAGAACAATTATAAACATGATAAA
>NW_008346683.1:6305396-6305649 GCF_000622305.1 Nannospalax galili
TCCATAAGCCAATTAGAAATGACAGGAGAAAGCCTCACCAATAGGATGAACGAAATGGAAAACAGAGTATCAAGACTGGAAGATAAAGTGCATGAGCTAGACCACTCAAGTAAAGATTATGAAAATTTTAAGAAATTTAATTTAAGGATGGAATATGCAAGAATTGTGTGACACCATAAAAAGACCAAACTTACGACTCATAGGCATACAGGAAGGAGAAGAATCCCAAGATAATGGCATGGACCAGATCTTC
>NW_008346683.1:6307707-6307915 GCF_000622305.1 Nannospalax galili
AACCAAAACGGAAAACTATAGAGCCATATCCTTAATGAACATAGATGCAAAAATTCTCAACAAGATACTTGCAAACCACATACAGACACACATCAGAAAGATCATCCACCACGATCAAGTCGGCTTTTTCCCAGAGATGCAGGGATGGTTCAATATACATAAGTCAATAAACATCATAAATCATATAAATAGGCTCAAATGGAGAAAT
>NW_008346683.1:6307981-6308300 GCF_000622305.1 Nannospalax galili
TGCTGACCTTAATGCCTGAGCAGCTGATGTCTGATTTAGAAAGTACTTTCCTACACCTACTCATGGTCAACATCATTCTAAATGGAGAAAAACTGGAAGCATTCCCATTGAAATCAGGAAATAGACAAGGCTGCCCACTATCCCCCCTTCTCTTTAACATAGTATTTGAAACTCTTGCAAGATCAATAAGATGAGAGCAAGAAATTAAAGGAGTAATAATTGGAAAAGAATAGATCAAATTATCCCTTTTGCAGATGATATATTATACTTAAGAGACACCAAAAATTCCACCAGAAAACTCCTAGAAATTATTAACACG
>NW_008346683.1:6309699-6310374 GCF_000622305.1 Nannospalax galili
CACAAAAACAACATGGTACTGGCACAAAAATAGACCCATAGATCAATGGAACAAAATTGAAGACCCAAATATAAGTACATGAAATTTCAGCCACCTGATATTTGACAAAGGGGCCAAGAACATACACTGGAAGAAAGACAGCATGTTCAGCAAATGGTGCTGGCAAAACTGGATCTCACCTGTAGAAGAATGATGTGGGAAGTGGGCGCGGCCAAGTCGGCCAAAGATGGTGCCCTGGCTGACCGCCAAGCCTCACTACCCTCACTTGTTACTCCAGAACGCGCAAGCACAATGCGCCTGATCATGCACCGCCTGCCTGATCTATGACATCCTCGAGCATGGTCTGACTGTGTGGACCAATGAATTGTCTCCACCGCTATATGCTGCGTGCGTGCATAGTTGTGATTGGTCCTTGGGAAAGATATAAGGGATTGTGCTGTGCAATAAAGTTGGTAGAAGCTTGAACCCTGCCTTGGTGTCCGTTTTGTCCTTGCCTCGACTCTGCTGGTCGGAGTCACGGTTAGCGGCAGTTGGTGGCCCGTACAGGGAACCTGATGCTCCGGAGTTGTAATTAAAAAACAAAACAATAGTGCTAGTAAAAGTTCCCCCTAAGAGGGAACGAAGGGAAAGTTTCCACAAGGTGGAACGGAGACTAAAGATCCCTAGGAAAAGGGA
>NW_008346683.1:6312383-6314966 GCF_000622305.1 Nannospalax galili
TATGTTGTACAAGCTAAAGGTTGAGCTTGCTAAGTGGGACTTGTCCATAGCACCAGACAAAATTCAGTTGGGGGATATTAAGGAGTATTTAGGAACCCGGTTGAGCAATACAATAGTAAAGGCTCTTAAACTGACCATTAAGATAGACCATCTTAACACTTTAAATGAATTTCAAAAGCTCTTAGGAGATATAAACTGGATCAGACCTTATTGTAAACTAACTAATGCAGACTTAGCCCCACTATTCAAAATACTCCAAGGTAATCCTGCTCTTCATTCCCCTAGAACGCTTACTCCTGAAGCACGGGCCTGCATTCAGAAAGTGGAACAATGTTTAAGTCTTGCTCAAGTGACACGTTTAGATTATGAAAAGGCCTTGTATCTTTGTATTATCGCTTCTAACTGTTCTCCAACTGGAGTTTTGTGGCAGGAGGTTCCTATAATGTGGTTATACTTAGCTCATTCTCCAAAGAAAATACTTCCTTATTATCCAGAAGAAGTCGCAGCTTTGATACTGAAAAGCCTGCGAACTAGTATAGAAGCATTTGGTAAACAACCTGACATTATCATAACCCCTTATTCACCCCTTCATATAGAAACTTTAGCTGCATGTAATGATATGTGGGCTGTTGCAGCCACCAGTGCTACTGGCAGGGTTGACAACCCTCTCCCTGCTGATCCTATACTGCAATTTGCATCTCGTAACCCTTTAATACACCATCGGGTTACACGTACTTCACCTATTATTGGAGCAGTCAATATTTACACGGATGGATCTAGAGGGGGAGTTGGGTCTATTTGTGTAGAAGGTCTACCCCCCGAAACCCACATATTCCCCTTTAAGTCAGCACAGGCAACAGAGCTTGCTATAGTCCTAAAAGTTTTCACTATATTTACACAACCGTTTAACCTGATATCAGACAGCTGATATGTGGTACAAAGTTTACAAATTCTGGAAAACGTTGGCTCAATCAGGTCACATTCCTAAGTCCATGACCTTTTTGTAGCCCTGCAAGAGCAAATTTGGCTTCAGCAATCACCATTCAGTATAATTCATATCAGAGCTCACACTGGCCTTCCCGGATCTCTTGTAGAAGGGAACACAAAAGCTGATGCAGCCACCAGAAGTGTATTTGTGTTTACAGCTATTGCATTAACACCTGTGGGATGTGCTGCCCAATTCCATTCAAGGTTTCATGTTAACGCAAATACCTTGCGTCAAAAATTTCCTATTACCAGAGAGCAAGCACAACAGATAGTTTTACAATGCAAGGAGTGCATTCTGAGTCTCCCCTCTCGCTCAATTGGCATTAATCCCTGTGGACTGAAGCCTGGAGCTCTTTGGCAGATGGATGTTACTCACCTACCTGAATTTGGCATCTTAAAATATATTCATGTGTCTGTTGATACATATTCAGGTGTAATTTATGCTTCTGCTCAACCAGGTGAAACAGCTACTCATGTAATATCCCATTGCTTACAAGCTTTTGCAGCTTGGGGCCCACCATTGCACATCAAAACTGACAATGGGCCAGCATATACATCTTCTAAGTTCAAAGCCTTCTGTGCAGCCTTTGAGATACAGCATTCTACTGGACTGCCATACAATCCCCAGGGGCAGGGTATAGTAGAGAGAGCAAATGCAACTTTAAAGGCCTGTCTCTTAAAACAAAAAGGGGGAATAGGCAGTCAATATAGATCACCTAAAGACAAATTAAATGTTGCACTATTTATACTTAATTTCTTAAGTTTGAATGCAGATGGTCTCTCCGCAGCAGATAGGCATCGGATCTCAAGGCAGCAGAATCCGGTGCAGGTTTATTGGAAGGATGTCCTTTCAGGACAATGGTACGGCCCCTCCCTGGCCATAGTCTGGACAAGAGGCGCTGTTTGTATTTATCCACAGGATAAGGAAGCACCTATTTGGGTCCCTGAACGTCGGGTGAAGCCAGGAACGAGAAGAAATGGACGTGAGAACCCTGATCAGGTTGTATATAGTGATACTGATGATAAAGAAAGGAGAAGCACAAACCAGAATAATATGGAATGTGCTCAAGGCCTTTCCCCTGCCACTGCCCCTAAGTCATGATGCTAGTATATTTCCTAAGGTATTCAGTTCTAACGAGGAACCCTTTGATTAATGTTGCAGTACTGCTACTGTGTTAAATTCGCTATCTCAGAATGCTGAGGCTTTGGAGAAACAGAAAAAAATTATTCATGTAGTTGAAGGCAGGCATACTCTTGGTAAATCAAAGAGTAGATTTATTACAGGAATAAGTGGATATCTTAGGACAGTTAATGTTTGTGGGATGTATTCATCATATGCCTGGATTATGAATAACCCCTGTGAAGTATCTTAATTTCTCTAAGGCAGGTAATCTATCTAGAGAACTCTCTACAGCTCTTCAAGGCAACTGGAGCAAAGATACAGGCATCAATTGTGGCAGTGAATGCTACAAGAGTAAAGATGGTCTCTATAGAAGACTGGATGAAGACCCTCCAGGGAGCCTTTTCCTTCCTCAAGGACCGGGGAGGGATGGCTTTTTGGGAATTCCTGCCGGTTGCTGCTTGTGTCTGTATGGT
>NW_008346683.1:6316560-6317552 GCF_000622305.1 Nannospalax galili
GGAAAAGAAAGAACCTGAAAGAGAAGAACAGTAGGAAACGGGCTTTAATAAGGGAGAGATGGATAAAAATTGGGGTAGTTTAAGGGAGTGGGGAGGGAAGGGTATACAAGAAACCTAGGGGATAAAGGGAAAGAAGGAGTTCAAGGAGGTAGGACTGTAGGAGAAGGGTATTATTAAGGGAGAAAGGGTGGAAATGGGGGCATCTTAATTGGGAAAACCATGATGGAGGGGTGAGGCGATGCGAGAGATAAATAATGCCTAGCTAGTTTTAAAAACCAGAGGGAACCATATTAGTCCAACAACCTACTCACAAATTATACATAGCAGATCAAGAAATATATGTCTAGGTAAGCTTTATCTGAGAACAACTGGTCTTTGCCCAAGATTTATCTACATGACATACAGTAATTAAAGTACCAGACTGGTGGAACTAACCTTCTTAGATGTTTAACAGACAAACTTTGAGGCCTGTAATAATTTGGTGAGAAGGACATAAAGGACAGTTTTTGCTCCTTGCCCTCCTAGGTCGCCTCATCCAGGGGACTGTGAGCATCTCTCAAAATTTCCTGTAATTGTCGTGGGTCACCTGTCCTCTTGATCAAGGAGGTTGAGGAGACCCCACCAGATGGACTTGAACCGGTGTCCAGTCTACAAAGAGGAGGGTCAACACAGAGGAATCATTTCCTCCATGCTTCCAAGCGAAGCCAGCCATGGTTGAGCAGGACATTTGACTTATCTTCACATAGATGGAACTGATAAAAGAAAGGTGCCAGGGGCTCTGCCCAAGCCCATGTTATCCCTGAGGAAAAGATCCTCAAAGGACCTTAAGAGTGAAAATAAATTGGTTTATCTGGGCCAACTGTAGGGTTTTAAACACCCAAAAGGAAAGTATAACCAAAGATTAAAGGGGGTCAATATAATTTTTTAAGAGTCCATATGTATAGCTAAAGGGTACATAACAAGCAACAATGCCAGAGAGGAGATACTTTCTT
>NW_008346683.1:6317567-6318131 GCF_000622305.1 Nannospalax galili
AAAGTATAACCAAAGATGAAAAGAGCCAATATAAATTTTTAAGAGTCCATATGTATAGCTAAAGGCTACATATGAAGCAACAATGCCAGACAGGCGATACCCTCTTTTGAGTTGTTGGCCAGGGTGGCCCAAGGGACTCCCAGACAGTAACCCAGCATAGAGCTGGGAAAATGAACAGAAGACCCCAGTCTTATCTAAATGAGTATTGACAACTAATTGCTGCTAGATGAGGAATAGCTGACCTTCCTAAAACAAAGATCTCTAGTTAGGCTGACTAGATTCACCAGAAAGGCAAGTAGTGGGGAATGGCTGGGGGTGCCGACAACACAGCGGATAGTAGCAGGGATATCAAAGTAGAAGGGCTCTAGTGGGGGAAGGGAGGCTATGGGAGGGTGCCATCTGGGAAGTGGGTGTATAGTTGAATAAGATGGTTTGTATGATATATACACACAAAAAAAATCAACAGATTTTTAAAAATGTATTCTATTTGAGGAGGAAGCATGGAAATTTACATCATGTTAATTAGTAGAGGTGATAAACATTACCATTGAAATTTACCCGATG
>NW_008346683.1:6318406-6344745 GCF_000622305.1 Nannospalax galili
ATGTAGTTATTAAAAATTTTTAAAAGGTAGCAATCACTCAAATATACAGAATAATCCCTGTGGTCCACAGATATGTCTTTGTCACAGGCTCAATTGTGCGGTATTACTGACAGCAATGATATTACTGGACAGTTGCTCTGTGACAGGCCTTTTAATTACTGTCCACGTCTTCAGCCATTTGACCCTCAAACTAATTTTCTCTGGACACTTTGTTTCCCTGCTGGTGGTAGCAATCACTCAAATATACAGAATAATCCCTGTGGTCCACAGATATGTCTTTGTCACAGGCTCAATTGTGCGGTATTACTGACAGCAATGATATTACTGGACAGTTGCTCTGTGACAGGCCTTTTAATTACTGTCCACGTCTTCAGCCATTTGACCCTCAAACTAATTTTCTCTGGACACTTTGTTTCCCTGCTGGTAAAATGGAAATTATACTTGTTCCTATATAATGATACTGCTGTGGAAATTCAGTTAGTTAATATATGGGATGTAGTGAGCATTTCATACACATTAGATTTTAATTTTTTGTTATAAACAATGGCCTCCATTTCACAGGTTAAGAAACAAAGACACAGAAAGTTTAAGAAATTGCCCAGCATTCAGTACTGGTAAGGCAAAGCCGGCTTACCCTAGAATTCATCAGAGAGCAAAATCAGGATGCTACTAGACATTTTGCATTTTGTCCACCAGAGGGCAGTAGATGCATGTGTTGGCAAGATATGACCAGGGCCAACTGATTTTTTTTTTTTTTTTTTTTTAAGACGTTAAAAACTGAAAGTTTTGGCCTAGCATAGTAGTCCATGCCTGTAATCCCAGCATTTGGAAGGTGGAAACAGGAAGATAAGGAGTTCATTCTTGGCTATACAGTGAGTTCAAGCTCCATGAGACCTTGTCTCCAAAGAACAAAAATAAACAACAACAAAAATCAAAAACCTGAAAGTTGTATTGCAGATGTTATGGCAATTATTAAAATACAAATTGACTCAAAATTTTTTTCTATTACCATAAAGTGTAGACAATTTCTGTGAGTATTCAGTGTGAATACATCTATAAAAGTGTCTATAAAATTGTCCTGCTGATGAAGCACCTTCTGTCAACATTCAACAGCCTGTTGATCACTAGGTGAGCCCACCTGCGCTGGGCCTGGGCTCAGGGAGTGCAAGTTGAAATCCACTGAAGACTGAAGGACTGGAGACAAGGACCACCCACCATGTTCCCTGATTCTGGGCTGAAAGACTCCAGCGAGTTCTAGGTGCAAGATGGTGCCCTGTGGTCTGGAGGAGCAGAGAGGGAAAGAGGTGGAAGGGCTCAGAACACATTAGGACCAAAGGCATGCAACTGAATTTGGAAAGCCACAGGGAGAATGGTTTGTTGCAGCCATCATGCAGATAGTGATGGAGCACATGGGGAGAGGGGCATGCACAAGATACTGATCCTACCAAGAAAGGACAGTAACCCCGGTTCTTAGAGATGCTGAGGTGAAGGGAAGGGGCAGGGGATTCAAAAAGGACAGAATGCACTGGATCCTGGTGCAGAGCTTGGGCCATCCTGTGCCTACAGCAAGTAAGAAGGGAAGGAGGAGAGGTTACCCACCCCTGCACACCCCTGCCCACTCCACCCCACAGCCCACAGTAAGAATACCCCCAGGACAAGTGGCACAGCACCAAGTTTCTTCTAAGAAAGGTTTGCATATTTCTGATTGCCGAAACACCTTGGAGAATTACATAAGGGAATGAATTTTATCACACAGAGAAGCAAAATTTCCTTGTATCTTTTACAGTCACAAATTATTATTTACACACACATGCATATTTGTGTATGCATACACACATACACATCATATCTGGGCTAATTCTGCATATGATTTTATATCTTAGCACTCTGAAATACATTATACACATTTTTCCATTAAGTTACATAGTCTTCAAAAGTATTCTTCTAATGACTCTAATATTCCCTTATGTAGTTCATTTACATCTTTTAAAAGGATTTATTTTATTTTTAATTATGTGTGTATGTGCATACGTATGTATACATGTGAGTGCAGGTGCTCATATAATCCAAAAGAGAGTGTCAGAGTTCCCTAGAGCTGGAGTTACAGATGACTGTGAGCCACTAGGTGTGGGTGCTGGGAACTGGACCTGGATCCTCTGCAAGAGCAGTACACATTTTTAACTACTGAGCCATCTCTCCAGCCCCCCTCACTTTGTAAAAAAGACATAATTTTAAGCAGTCTTTATCATCAGAAATAATTATATGATTTCCAGTTTCTATTTACTGAGTGACTTTGGCAGGTACACTGGGTGAGAATGTTCATGAGAGACTAGCTGGGAAAACAGTAGTGAATGGACCCACAGGGACCAAAAGACTGTTGGAGTCACAGGAAAGAGGAGATAGTAGCCAGTCTGTGGGATGTTAGAAACTGCTAGGGTAAGAGTTGTCATTGCAACCAATCAGAGCTAGGGCATTGTCCTAGTTTCTTCTTCATTGCTGTGACAAAATACTCTGACCAATA
Source organism: Nannospalax galili (assembly GCF_000622305.1). Classification (NCBI taxonomy): domain Eukaryota; kingdom Metazoa; phylum Chordata; class Mammalia; order Rodentia; family Spalacidae; genus Nannospalax; species Nannospalax galili. The sequence continues at coordinate 6,320,928 of NW_008346683.1, forward strand.
CCAACTTGGGGAGGAAAGGTTTTACTTAGCTTACATATCCTGGGTCACACTTCATCCGGGAGCCCAAGGTAGGAACTCAGGGCAGGAACCTGGAGGCAGGAGCTGGAGCACAGGCCATGGAGGAACGCTGCTTACTGGCTTGTTCCCCTGGCCCCTGCTCAGCCTGCTTTCTTACACAGGCCCATCTGCCCAGGGATGGCACCGCCCACAGTGGGCTGGGCCCTCCCACATCACTCAACAATCAAGAAGGTGCCCCATGGACATGGCCACAGGCCAGTCCAATGAAGGCAATTCCCCAATTGAGGCTCCCTCAACCCAGGTGTGTCAGGTTGACACTAAAGCTATCCAGCACAGGCATGACAGGAGTAGGTGTCCGTGGTGGATAAACAGTGTGAGAATGGAAAGTCAAGGGTGGGGGGGTGGTTTGAATCTAAAGTGTCCCCTAAAAGACTTGTGGACTTATTCTGAAGGCTATCGGGATCTATAAGAGGTGGGGCCTGACTGGTGGAAGTAGGTCACTAGGTCTTAATACCAGCCTCAGTTCTGGCCTGTTGGATCTGCCTGGTGGCCATGTGAGGAGTCTTGCCATGTGCTCCCTCCTCCCTAAACTCCACCATGCCTTCCCCTGCATGAAGGATTGATATTCCTCTGAAACCATAAGCCAAAATTAATCTTTCTTCCTGTGATGTTTAGTTTTTACTGCTGCCACCGTGCTACCAGCTAGAATCACCTAGAAGGAAAGGTTTAATTGAGGAACTGTCTAGATCCCATTGGCTCGTGGGCATGTCTATGGGAGATTGTCTTGCTGGTTAATTGATGTGAGAAGACATCGCCCACTGTGGGTGTTCACCATCCCCTAGGAAGGGGGTCCTGACTGTAAGAGAGGAGCTTGCTGCAAGCAGGTCTGCATGCTTTTATTTCTCTGTGCTTTTGACTGTGGCTATGACATGGCTTTAAGTTCCTGACACGGTGACCTTTCTGTTGTGACAGACTGTAATCTGGAATTGTAACTGAAATAAACCCTTTCCCCCCCTTAATTGCTTTGTGTCACCGTATTTTTATCACAGCAATAGAAATGAAACCAGAACATGTCCTTCAGTTCTTTCTGTCAGGTATTTGGTCACAGTGACACAAAGGCAACCAACAGGTGGGGTAAGGGAAGCTCCTGTCTGTGGTCCCTAAATTTGTCAGGGTGATGAGGGGGAGCCGTGGGGATCAGGTGCAGACATCTGGGTGGCTTAGCAGTGACTACTGACCATTCCACTGATGGCCACACGGCAGTGCAGCCAACAAGGGGGAATTGCCCCATAATTGTTATTTCCAGCCATTAAATGAGATTGAACCATCCCCCAAAGGTTTGCTGACCATTTACAATCCTTTTATGAACTCTTTTTAGTTTCTTTGTTCATAATTCTCTCAGGCTCTTCACGAAGTGGGTTACCCCTGATTATCACAAATGCTGCCTTGATTTCCAGCCATTTGCTTTTCAAATGTTTCCAGGTTTCAAACATATACATGTTTTTTTCATTTTGCACATAATCAAGTCTAGCAATGTTTTACCCTGCGAATTCAGTCTCACACATCATTCACATAAACCTGTTTCCCAGCCTCGGGTCAGGAAACTCTCTTCCTTGGTTTTATAGTTCCATCAATTATATTATGTTCAAATCTATTCAAATCTATTCACCAAGTAGCAGGTGAAGCTTGACATTTTTTCATCCTAACTGCTTAACAGTATCATTTAAAAAACATAAAAATCACGGGGCTGGAGGGATGACTCAGTGGTTAAGAGCACTGGCTGTTCTCAAAGAGGATCTGGGCTCCCATCACCCAGATGTTGGCTCACAACCACACACAACTCCAGTTCCTGAGTATCTAATCCTTTCTTCTGGCCTCCGCAGGCATTGCATACACAGGTATACTTATGGGCATGTAGGCAAAAACACTCATACAACTAAAATAGATATAAATATAAAATAAATAAAAACCAGAGCTAGAGACAGAGCTCGGTGGTTAGGAGTTATCTAGCAGAGGACCCAAGTTCAGTTCCCAGCACCCACATCAGATGGTTCACAAACCACCTGTAACTTAGCTCCAAGGGATTCAGCCCCCTCTTCTGCCTTCTGTGGGCACCTACACCTATGTTCACATGCCCACACAGACACAGACATACACATACATAAAAATAATTTTTTAAAATAAAAACTTCCTTTATACTATACTATGACATCATCATATGCAAATTCTATACGCATAAATTGGTATGTGTTTTCCTTTCTGATCCATCCATCTAATTCTTACATAGGCTGGACTATGTCCACCATGACTTTGTTAATGTTATGTTTAACTCTTAGTTAACATACAAAAGAGGTCTATTCTCCTCTTTCTCACTTCCCCTCCTGCCACTTATATGCTTTAGTGGTTGTAAAATAAACCTAAGCCAAAAATTGTAATAAACCTAAATAGAGGCAATTATTTTTAAAAGCAAACCAGCTGTCTAAAATTAAACAAGTTGAGCCCACCCCCAGGCCTCTTTCCTGTCTCCATTGGCTGACATCTACTGTACAACACTTCAATATTGTCCCTCAACCAGACCCCTCCACATGCACTGTCTGCCTGGCTTTCCTCCCCATACCCCTCTCTGGAGCCTATTAGTTCTTCCACATTGTCCCAACTCCAAACACCAAGTGTCTGGGACCTGCCCTTCTGCCTCTCCTCAGTCCACTCCCATCTGCCCCATGGCTGTGAGAGATGGAGACCAAGTTGTTTTCAGCTTCAGCTTCTCCTAATACCTCACCTGCCTCCTCAGCGTCTCCACTCTGAAGGTGGAGCGGCAACTCACACCTGTGTGCAGATCACCTGTTCACCCCTCAGTCTGCTCCTCATGCTTCCATCTCAGCAAACGACAGCTCCACTCTCGCAGTTGCTCAGCCAGCATCCCTGGTGCCCCCTTACTTCTTTCCTTGACCCCACATCTGTTGAATCCACAAGTTCTGTCCACTGAACCCTTAAAAGCTACCCAACTGTCACCAAAGCTATCTCCTTGTCCAAACTACTGTTCTCTTTCTAGATTATTCCAACAGCTTCTAGCTGATCTCCCTGCTTTTGACACCACCACCTGCCCCCCATTCCCACCCTGTCCACACAATAACCTGCAGCCTGTTTAAGTTTAGGTCACAACTCCCTTTTCAGGCATTGCTCTGGCAGCTACAGACACGGTATCTCTTTATTGACTGTGTCTCTCTGCTATGAAACTTCAGTCCTGTTGCAGTAACAATAAAAGCCCGTTATGAAGAAACTCCTGGTTAAAAGAATAAAATTCGCTGGCCTGGGTGGAGACTTAACATTCCAGTTTTACTGGGTCAATTACCTACCCACGGTGAACCTAGGAACCTAGGAAGGCAGATTCACCTTAAGCCACGCTAAAGAAATAGGCAGAATACCTAGTGTGCTGATGAGATGGTGGGGAAGTTTTCCCGCCCAGAATCACTGCCCCACAGTGAGGCCACTTGCTAACTGGGCAGTGGACACATATCTACACGTCTGCCCACTAGTGTAACCTCTCCTTTTCCTCTCTTTTCTAAGCATGCTTTTCCTAGCACTTTAGGCTGCCCCAACATTTTGCGTTTCTTTACTCCTTTTCTAAAGCTCCCTTTGCTGACATATGTCTACTAGTTCACTGCTAGTACCTGACCTCCGCACCAGCTTAACGGGCATGGGGGACGGTTTCTCTCCTTCTCTCCTCCATTCTCCTCAGGGAAGCTGCTGAGATTTACAGCTTCCCTGTGCTAAGGGTTTTTCTTTTTATTTCTGAGAATTTTATACATGGATATTGTATTAACATCATTTCCATCCCCCTCCAACTCCTCCGACGCCCCACAACTCCCTCTCAGTTTCTTGTCCGTTTCTTTATTGTTGTTGCATACACATACATACATTTATAAATATATATAATGTACTGAGCCCGTTTACTGGTGTTTGTGTATACCTGTGTTTAGGGCTGCCCACCTGGGATTAGACAATCTCTCAGGGAGCTAGTCCCTGGAGAAAACTGCTTCTCCCTCCCTCAGCACTCACTGATCACTTGTAGCTCTTCATCTTGAGGTGGGACCCCAATCCACCTTGACATGTCAACTGGCTTCATCATTATGTAGATCTTGTTAATACTACCATACAGTGGAGATTTTACTGGTGCAGCTTCCTGAACATGTCTAGAATTCATTAACAGCAGCCGTCTTGTCCCTCTGGCTCTTACATTCTTTCCACCCCCTCTTCAGTGATGTTCCCTGAGACTTAGGTGTAGAGATTGCATTGTAGATCTGTCAGTTAGGGCTGGGCACCTCACAATCACATATTCTCTGTGTTTGACCAGTTGTGAAACTTTGTAATCATCTCCACGTGTTGCAAAAAGAAGCTTCTTTGATGAGTGGTGAGAGCTGCACTTGTCTGTAAATATAAGGATCCATATTTAGAATATAGTAAGAAATTACATTGGTCAAGGGAAGTGACAGAAGTAGGTTCTTCTCTAGGGTCTATGACCTCTCCAGCCATGTATATTTGGCTATGTTTACAGTACCAGACATGAGTTTCCTCCCACTGAGTGGGTCTTAAGTTCAGACAGCTGTTGGCTACCCCAAGATAAAAATGCTGCTACTGCACCAATAGAGATAATTTACTGGGCTGGTCATTGTTGTAGTTCATGGGCTTTACATCAGGGTAGGATCATTGACTGGTTTTCTCCCTTGGCAGCTTGCCAGGGGTACTATACCTTCTGATACTATGAGAGCTAGTCTTCAGAGGAGGGCTCCAGATCAGTTCCAGCTCAATTGCTCTAAATTCTTATGTCTGAAGTACAGCCTGTAAGCAATAGGATCTTACCTTCAAGTTCTGGGAGACCATCAAGGGTTGTGACAATAACTTGTTATTCTGGGAGTCTCTTGGACTACCCTGACAAAGAACTTGAGGGTTTACCTTGCCTGGCACTGATTTTTTTGTTTTATAGCTTTCTGCTATATACATGAACTCCCATTTATATTATATGTGTATATTTTTCAGTAGGATTATTAAATACTACATTTCCCTTTGGCTTTTCATACCACCTAAGCATTATTTCTCTCTCCTCTCTCTCCCCCTGTATAGCCCTCCCTTCTCAATCAATCCCCAATTAAAGTATCCCCCACCTCCCCCATGATAACACCTGTCTCCTATAACCTCCCCCACCTCTTAAGCTCCTTCCTTCCCTCTCCCCCCATGGTTCTTATCCATTTGCCTGGCTCCTGAGGTTACATCAGGACATCTACTCATATTAAGGATTTGGAGCTAGGATCCACAAATGAGAGAGAACGTGTGTTGCTGGCTTGTCTTGCTTTGTATAACAATTTCTAGTTTCAGTCATTTACTTGCAAATTTCATGTTTTCCAGTTTTTTTTATTGTTGAATAGAACCCCATTGTGTAAATGTACCACATTTTCATTACCCATTCATTGGACATTTCCTAGCTATCGTGAAAGAGCAGCAACAAACATGGCTGAGGAAGTATCTCTGTAGTAGGGCATTGAGGCCTTTGGGTATAGGCCAGAGTGGTATAGTTGGATCATAGGATAGATCTATCTTTAGTTTTTTAAGAGTTCACACTGATTTCCATACTGACTGCACCAGCTTACACTCCCACCAGCAGTGAATGAGGGGTCTCATTTCCCCACATCCTCACCACCATTTGTTGTCATTTGTTTTCTTGATCTTAGCCATTCTGACTGGGGTAAGGTAAAATCTTAACAGTAGTTTTAATTTGTATTTCCCTAATTACTAAGGATGCTGAACGTTTTAAAGGTATATTTAAGTCATTTTATTTCTTCTTTTGAGAACTCTCTGTTCAAATCTGTAGCCCATTTTTTAATTGGGTCACATGTTCCTTGATTCCTTGTTTCTGGGTTCTCTGTATATTCTGGAAATTCTGTAGCTGCAAAGACTCTCTCCCTCTCTGTGGGCAAGTGGCTATAGCTGTGTGCACTCATGTTTAGATCTTCTATTTTGTTCCATTGATCTATGTCTGCTTTTGTGCTAATAACCATGCTGCTTTTATTACTATAGCTCTGTAATACAGTTTGAAATCTGGTTTGGTATTCCCTCCAGCATTGCTCTTTTTACGCAGGATTACTTTGGCTGTCAGGGTCTTTTGTGGTTCTGTATGAATTTTAGGATGTGTTTTCTATTTCTGTGAAAAACGTCATGAAGAGTTTTACTGGAATTGCACCTAATCTGTAAATTGCTTTTGGTAGAATGGTCATTTTCATAATTCCACCAATCCATGTGCATGGGCATTCTTTCCATATTCTAGTGTCTTCCTCAAACTTTCTTCAAAGATTTAAAGTTTTCATTGTAGAAAATTTTAATGTCTTTGGTTAGGTTTATTCCTATGTTTTTTTTTTGAGGTTACTGTAAATGGGACTGCTTCTGTGATCTCTTTCTCTGATTGTTATATAAAAAGGCTAGTGATTTTTGTAAATTGATTTTGTGTCCTGCCACTTTGCTGAAAGTGTTTATCATTTCTAAAAGCTTTCTGATTGAATTTTTGAAATCACTTATCTCTTATGTATATATCAATTGCAAGTAGGAATAACTTGACTCTTTCTCCAATTACTACCCCTTTAATTTCCTTCTCTTGTCTCATTTCAAAATTTCAAACACTATATTGAAAGGGAGTGGGGATCATGGAAAGCCTTCTCTCATTCCTGATTTTAATGGGAATGCTTTGAGTTTTTCTCTATTTAGGTTGATGTTGGCTATGGGTTTGTTGTGTATAGCCTTAATTATACTGAGGTATGTTCCCTCCAGTCCAATTCCCTCTAAGACTTTTATCATGAATACATGCTGGATTTTGTCAAAGATTTTTTCTATATCTATTGAGATAATCATGTGATTTTTTTTCTTTAAGTCTGTTTATATGACTTACTACGTTTTTGACTTATATTGAATCATCCCTGCATCTATGGAGTAAGACCAACTTGATCGTGGAGGATTTTTTTTTAATTTTCTTTGAGCTTTTGTGCATTTCATAGAATACCCCTCAATCAAATCTAGACCCCCTCACAAATGCCCCCACATACCCCACTGGACTGCATGCATTCTGTCATGTTAATTTCTATCCAGTAAGCATCCAGATGTCCCTCAGTGCAAGCTTATTCACTGGAGTCTAGTCAGTCCACCCAGAGATCTTAAGGAAGATCTACTCTTCCTCACCCATGAGCAATCAGATGATCTTTTTGATATGTGCCTGTATGTGGTTTGAAAGTATTTTATTGAGAATTTTTGCATCTATACTCATTAAGAATATTGGCCAGTAATTTTCCTTTTTTGTTCTGTTTTTGCCTGGTTTTGGTATTAGAGTAATACTGACTTTGTAGGAGTTTAGAAATTCTCCCACTATCATTTTTAATAATTTAAACAGCTCCCATGCCGCCAGGCTCCAGCCCAGCAGTGCTGGGCTACACCAAGCACCTTCAGGGCTCTGTGCCTTTGCACTTGAAGTCCTGGCCAGAAACCCACTTTATCCTCTCACCTACTGCTGGCAAACTCATTCTCCCTACAGCTCTGTGAGGGAACTGGGGTCTTTCCACGCCTGCCATTCAGCAGGTGTCCCTGGTTCTGTAACCCATGCTGACCCCTAGCCATTTCTGTGTTCGTAACAGGTTAGCAAATACACCCAACCAAGCTTTTCTAATGAAGACACAGAGTGGATCTTTCTGTGGTAACCAGTTCTCACTTGGAGCACAGGAAGAATACAAATGATGATGGGGTGACAAATGTCTAAAATCAGAGCTGGATATGAGAACACCATTTATGAAGCATTTTCTGAGCTGGGTGTGGAGATGGAGGCAGGGAGAGAGGGTGAGAGAGAATGAAAGGAGGTTCAGGAGAAGGAAAGGGGAGTGGCATGAGGTCGGGGGAGGAAAGCACTTCTGTGCGGCTTGAATTTCTCAGCTGCATTAAGTACAGAGATGGATAAGGGTCCACTACCTTCCCAGAAATGAGTTCCTCACAGAAATTTTCTACTTCTGAAATTCTTTATGACCCTGGGCACAGGTATAATCCTGCTATTCATACATAGCTCCTATGTGTGAGACCCAACTGGTTTTCTCTTCCTGTTCAAATCTTACCTATTCAAACAGCCAGGAAGGTAGCTCCCCACTACTGACCTAGCACATCCTATCTTTGCAGTTCTCTCCCCAAAGCCCAGCAAAGCTCACTGCTGACTACACAGTTCCCCCAGGCCAGCACTCTCAGAGCACCCCAGGAGCTGGCTGCACCTGTCAGAACCAGATTTCTACATTCCAGAGTTCCAAGAGGCTACTCTAAATCCTAGTAATCTTCCCGAGTCTAAGTAGTGTGTTCTAGCTTATATGGTTATTTGTGGTGTTTTGTGTTGTTTTGTTTTTTGAGACTGCATCTCCTTGTAGCCCCAGCTGGCCTGGAACTTGCTATGAAGACCAGGCTGGCCTCAATCTCACAGAGATTCACCTGCCTCCGCCTCATGAGTGCTGGGAGTAAAGGCACACATCACCACACCTGGCCTTAGATGTTTTTTTAAGAAGCTTTTTTCTAATCAGCAGCCTTCCTAATAAATTTTATGACATATATCTCCACTATATTTTTAACAATAATCTTGCAATGAAAAGGAATATATTGCTCAAAAAGATGTAAGCTCTTATACTGCAGGTTATTTTAAAAACTTTATTAATATCTCACTTTTCTTTGTAAAAATCTTCACATTAATATTTTATTCTCCTGTCTCTAAATACTTAATAAAGATGATAATCGTTTGCCATGAGACATCGTAAGTGGGCTGCAGGAATTATTAACACGTAAGAATCACAAGGTTCTAAATATTAATGATATCCAGTGGAAGGAAAAGTTAAACTTATCACAATACAGAAGCCACTGCTCATTTATAATGGAATTTGATGACGTTTCAGGGATGTGTTTTAATTTATTATTTTTATTTTATGTGTGTATTGCGTGCATGTAAGTGCACCCGTGTTGTGCATTGCCCACGGAGGACAGAAGAGGTTGTTGGATCCCCTGGAACTGGAGTTACAGACAGTTTTTAGCTGCCATGGGGATGCTAGGATTTGAACCTGGGTCTTCTGCAAGAACAGTCAGTGTTCTTAACCACTGAGCCATCTCTCCAGCCCCCAGGAATGTGTTTTTATTTATTCTCGAATGGCATTTTTATTTTATGGTGCTGTTACTACTGAAAGCCAACCAAAGAAGAAATAATATGGAGGGTATCAGAACCCAACCTGAAAAAAATTCCCAATGGCCAAAGCTGGGAAAATTCAAGAAACTGACGATACTGGATTAGAACCCAAAGAACAAGAAAAATACTCATGCGTCCATACTGATCTAGATAAATGATTAAAAATAAGTGAGTAAGGAGAAGGAATTAACATTCCTTAGAGAATTCCTAATGATACCTGTTGAAAGAATGAGGGAGAAAGAAATGGGTATTGGAACAGCACCAGAATAACTTCTCCAAGGAACAATCAAGGATGGGGCTGGGGTGTAGCTCAGTGGTAGAGGACCTGCCTAGCATGCACAACGCCCTGGGTTCGATCCCCAACACCACCAAAAGAAGAGAACCAAGGGTGGTTGTTCCTGATTTTTTTTTTCCATAACTGAGTTTTTCTCCATCTGAAGAAACAAAGTATACACTACACAAACCATCAAAATGTGCACATGGCTGAAACAAACTGAGCTCATTTATTTGCACTAAGATTCCACAGTTCACTGTCCCAGAGCTCCCTTTCCAGAAGCAGTGTCTGCTTGCTATGCTAGGGAGGGCAGCATGTGGCTGGGATCTTCAGGTAAATTGACACTAATCTGACTGCAACTTGCCAGCTCCCTTCTCAGTGATCCAGTGTGCAAGACATTCATCAGTACCACTGTGTCCTTTCCAGTGAGATGCAGAATGGAGAGCTGTTAGAACATCAATTAACCTGATCAATAATGTAGGGCAGTCACTGGCTTAGAGAAGACACTGAGTAAATCATCCCCCAAGATATCTATTAAATAGCTGAAATTACAGTGGGAATAGACATAGAGCAAAATACCATGATGCTTTTTCAGAAAAGATTTGTTTTTATTTATGTATACAAGTGTTCTGCCTGCATGTATGTAAGTGCACCACATGTGTGAAATGGCCACAGAGGACGGAAGAGGGTTATGGATCTCCTGGAACTGCAGTTATAAGTAGTTGTGAGCTACCATGTGGGTGCTAAGAACTGAACATAGGTGCTCTGTTAGAGTAGCAAGTGCTCTTAACCACTAAGCCATCTCTCCAGCCCCCCCCCCACCATGCTTATAACAAATACCCCAAAATTCCTCAAGGAGGTGAGCCTAATTCTCATCTTGATCATGGTCTAAACTAATAATGCACTTACAAGGAACAGAAAAGAAAGCTAGAAACTTTATGGTGGAGAGAGCTGAGAGCCCACCTAACCAAGTGATCAAGGTGAGTGTTCTCAATTGTCAGTTAGGATCATGAAATCTTTATGATGTGAAGTGATGAGGAGCCATTCCATCTCAGTGGTCCCCCTCAAAATCTATAACCCCATTCCAATAGTAAGAAACAGAATAAGGGGCTGGAGCAATGGCTCAGCAGTTAAGAGGTCTGGTTACTCTCACAGAGGACCCAGGTTCAGTTCCCAGCATGGCAGCTAACAGCCATCCGTAACTCCAGTTCCAGGGGATCTAACACCTTCTTCTGACTTCCCTGGGCATTGCATGATATAGGTATACTTATATACATACAGGCAATACACTCATGCATATAAAATAATAATAAATAATAATGATGATGATAATAAAAAGAAACAGGATAAATTCACTTTTAGGGGCATGCGCCAAGATTCTATTCAGAAGGTTTCCAAGAGTCAGGGTTATGAGAAACAAGGAAAAGCTAAAAATGAGTAAATGTAATGGGATATGATATAATCTGGGATTCAATCCTAGAACCAAAAAACAAAACGAAAGACAGTAATGGAAAAACCAATGGAATTCAGTTATCAGTTAAAGGCTGTAACTTGCAATGTTCTGTCTATACAATCCTTACATTCTTATATGTGTATATCTATATGTATGTATATGTATACATGAGTATATGTATGTCTATGTGTGTATATATGTGTATATGAGCATTCATATGTGTATATATGTATATATATGTGTGTATGTGTGTATATGTACGTGTGCCTATGTATATATGTATATATATGTATATGTGTATATGTGAATGTGTGTGTGTGTTTGCGTATGCATGCATGCAATACTGAGGATCACACCTGGACTTTCCCCCTGCAGACAAGAGCTCCACAGCTAAGCCATCCTCCATCCTTTCTTATGCTTATCTACCAACCTAAAGTTATTTGTAAATTAAAAGTTTTCCAAAGTCAATGTATTTGTTATTTTTTAATTAAAAAAAAACTTGAGTCAGGGTCTCATGTGACCCAGTCTGTCTTTAGACTTACTGCGTAACTAAGGCTGGACTTGAACTCTTGATCCTCCTGCCTCAGGCTCCCCAGTGTTGTTGATTATTAATGGTGTAACACTGGTGTTCCCCTGAGGTGCCATAGTGAGCTTGTGGACAAAGATCAGAATATGTGTTTCATGATTTCTTAGTAATTTTTATCTTTGATTTTTTTTTTAGCATTTTGATGTCTCTATGTTTATTATATGGACCAAATATAAAAGACAATACCTTTTCCTTTGGAAAAATTTCAGCTTTCTATTTAATCTATTTAACCAGAATCATCTTTATGTATTGATATATTATATTTACATGTAACAATATCACATATGGATTCTTTGAAAGTGCTGATCACTAAACTAGTCACAATTGGGCTTGTTGATGGTTGTGCTCATTCATTAAAGGAATGCCAAGCAGGGTCACTGGACCCTCACCTGAGTATCCAGCCACTCTTCCCAGCCAACTAGTCCAGCCTTGGAAGACAAAAGAAAAATGAGGAGGAACCCAATAGAGGGATGCTTTTGGAAGCCCTTGTCAAGAAACTCCAATGGACTCTCATACGAACATTTGAAAATTTCACTGTTCTGCCTTTTTTCTAGTTCCCTGTCTAGAACTTGTAATGCTAATTACTCTTGCCTTTACTTCTCCTTCACATCTCCAATTCATGATTCAAGGACTTTCTTCTCCCCTTAGAGACAAGAGTTATGCAATTTGGGAGTCTTTCAGATAGACCCACTGAAGAGGGTACTCCAATTGCCTCACCCTGCGTCCCTGTTTAGCATGGAAGAAACCAGAGCGGTCCGTGTCCCTATTCCCTATTGACAATTTGGATAACCCCTTCAGAGGATGGCGTGATAAGAATAGGAGGTAGGAATTGGCTAGGCAGTTAGGGTAAAAAGACTCCAAAGAAAAGTAGCCAGTTTCTTGGCTAAAAGTCAAAATGTCCTTGGGCCTGTTAGCAACATACTCTGTTCCAAGGCCAAAAATGTCAAAAGTATTTTGGAGCTTGTACCTAATCGTTAAAAGATTTTAGGGTTACCTCTTCAGACAGAGTAATGTTGGAGGGGAGGGAATGGGCATGGGTTTGATCAAAACACCTTATATGCATGTATGAAATTCTCAATAAAGTTTTTGTAAAAATTCAAAAAAAAAGAAGAAATCCAGATAAAGAGGGATAAAAATGTTTAATCGTTGAAACAGACTGATAAACTGAGTGATTTACATTGCAGTAATAAGTGGGTTTACATGTCATTAGCGAATTAAGAATGTCCCAGATATCTCACTAAACACCAACCATAAATCCTTTGAGACAATACAGACTTAACAATGGTAAGATTCTGTGATTACACAATGTGGAGAGGAGAGACTCAGTGACTAGGGAGTATTTGTTATATAAGCTTTAGACTAAAGAAAATAGGAATTTAATCAATATTGTGCATGGCATGCAAACTTAACCAGTTTATTTTAAAATACTGCAATATGATATACTGTCTCTAATAAATGGAATTCTCTGATATTTAAATAAAATTTTAAGCCAAATATTTATAAAGGGAAAGATAGTTGTAAGATCCCATTTACCAAATTTATAGCTAAAAATTAATAATATAGAAACAGCGAAAGAGAAGAGCCAATATATTACTTTAAGCAATTCATTTATACTGCTCTATCATTTTGTTATAAATACAGTAAGATTTTTGTTATATAAAAACTATCAAAAAAGTATCAGTGAAAAGACATGATTTCTATGAACTGTGTTGAGTGGCCAGGGTGGGAAACGCTAGGAGCTGGGTGGCCCAGGCTGGGCACCAGCCTTAACTGATCTGTCACATTATTTAACCAATTTCCACCCATGACCACAGCATTCAATTTGTACCCACAACTTTACCCCACACATGCAAGATTTGGGGGAGGTGGCAAAGCAGGAGACAACCTTTTAGAACTTCTTTGAATAGATCTGTGTGCATTACAATGTCCCCGGAGTCAAAATCTTTCCAAATTGATGAGCAAGCTATGAAAGGAATAAAGAGAAGAGAAAGAAGGAATTAGCACACTTGAAATGGTAAAACTCAGATAAAAATACACCAGTCTTAAGACCACAAATTATTTACTGATTTGCTTTTAAGCAAACCACAGATTCAATGGCCATTAAACAGGTATTTAAGATTTATTATGTGATTGGGCTGGAGACTGATGGCTCAGTGGTTAAGAGCACTGGCTACTCTTGCAGAGGACCCAGGTTCAGTTCCCAGCACCCACATGGCAGTTAACCATTAATTGTCCCTAACTCCAGTTCCAGGGAATCCAACACCCTCTTCTGTCCTCTGTAGGCACTGCATACATGTGGTGCATGTACATACATGCAGGTAAAACACTCATACACAGAAAATAAAAATAAATCAATCGGGCTGGAGAGATAGCTCAGCAGTTAAGAACATTGAATGCTCTTGCAGAAGACCCAGGTTCAAATCCCAGCACCCACATGGCAGCTAACAACTGTCCATAACTCCAGTCCCAGGGGATCCAACAGCCTCGTCTATCCTCCACGGGCATGGCATGACACAGGTGCACTTACCTACATGCAGGCAATACACGCATACACATAAAAATATTTTTAAAAATAAGATTAAAAAAATAAAATAAAATAAATCAAAAAAGATTTTTAAAAGATTATGTATATAATTCTGAATGTTGATAATATTCATATAAAGAGATCAAATCAGATACTGAAAGAGACTCATAAACTTACAATAAAAATACAGAATGATAAATAATGGCCAAATCCAGTTACATGCATGCCAGTTAATAATATAGACTGTTCATCCACAATTTCATCATGTTCTGTGGAGCTCCCCCGGCGAGGAGGAGATGCTGATGGGACCAGTCCATCCACTGGCACCTAAGAACTCATCACCTAAGCTCCTTTTTGCTAGCCTAGTCAAGAGCAAGCTTACACCATCCCCCTGGTGGATAAGATAGAGTATCTCAAAAAGCCAGAGCTATGTGGCTGTGGTTTCTACCCTAGTGTCAGCTGCATAAGAAACCACACATTTCTGTTACTGTGTAAGTCATTTCAAGATTCTGAAGTCATTGTTTAATTTAAAGTAACTAAATTAATTCATTGAGAAAATTCAGTTCAGAAAACCTATAGTGTTAGCCCCAAAATGTTTAACTCATCCTTTGCATCAGGTTTTCTTGTCCAAGGGCTGGAGAGATGGCTCACCAGTTAAAAGAGCACCAACTTCTTGCAAAAGACCCGTGTTTAGTTCCCAGCACCCACATGGTGGCTAACAACTGTCCTAACTCCAGTTCCAGGACCCCTCTTCTGGTCTCCGTGGGCACTGCACAACATGGGTACATTTACACACATGCAGGCAATACACTCTTAACACATTTTGTTTTTAAAAAAGTCCTCCCATCAAGGTTCTGCCCAATGACAGGCCCAGAAAGCCATCGCTTTAGGTGTGTCTCAGACAAGTGAACATGTATCCACTCTGGAAAAATGGACAGCTGTTCAACTCAGAGAGACTTTCATGGGATTCAAAGGAGAGGCAAAAGGGACCAGGATCACACTGATTGCTTCAAGGTACAACCAAAGAATGGATAAACAGAGAAAAGAAGGGTGGCGGTACAATAACACATTTGGACCCATGAACAGCATGGAGCTATTTTAGCCAGCTGCTTAAAGGCACGAGGGCTGCTTCAACAGTAACACCGCTTAACTGTAAAGGGGAATTTTAGATCCCCACACCACGGTGAACCACCATCACATCTCACCCTCCTGTAAGAAAGTTGGGACTGAGCACAGCCTACCTAGGATCTGTGGCAGGGCAGAGGGGCCCAGGCTCCTGACACCTGTCTACAGGACACCTCTTTCACTCAGTTCCTATGCTTTTTGAAATGCATCCTCTTTCCAGGAGCGGATGGCAGTGCAGGCTTGCTTCCCATTAGGTCACCTTTTCTACAGGAGGCAGACTGCAGAGAGTCTTCTACACAAGGCAAAACTGGCAGCAAAGCCAGAACCTTATGCAAGAAGAGGATGAACTCTATTAAAACACTAGACATAAAAATCTTAGGGAATTCTCAGTTTGTGGTTGTGGGAACTCTGGTCTAAGTCCCCATAATGCTTCCATGAGGAGATGGTGTTCTGAGGAGTAATAGTAAGCTTATGACAGTTTCCATCAAGAAACTGATTACACCTTCCAGGTTCCATTCCTCCAATGGGAAAGCATCTTAATCTCCACCTGTGAGCCTGTGTTACAGTCTCATCCCATCCCAAGCACAAACTCTAGTACTAACCTGGGCAAGAAGTTGTTTAAATACCAAAAAAATCTTATTTCTAGAAATGGAGGGGGCAGATGAAGAAGAAAAAAAGGAAGAGGAGGAGGAGGAGGAAAGGGAGGAGAAGGAGAAAAAGGAAGTACCTAGAGGAAGAAAAAAGGTGAGGAAGGAGGAAGAGAAGAGGAGGAAGAAGAGGAAAGGAAGAAGAGGAAGAGGAAGAAGAAGAGGAGGAAGGGAGGAGGAGGACTAGGAGGAGGACAAGAAGGAGGGCAATGGTGAAAGCAAATGGTGAGGCAAATGGTGAAAGCATTTATTTCATACTTAACCCTAACAGCAACCCTATGTCTAAGCAACAGATCCAAGCTATAGATTGCAAAACTGAGGCCACAAAGAAAAAGTAACTTGTCCAACCAATAGGTGGAAGAGTATGAATTCAGCACCAAGACTGACCCCCAAAGGAAAATGGGCTTTCTCGGGAGACAGCACTCCTGAAAGTAGAGGTTTCAAAAAAAGGCTGGTATCATTCTGTAAGACAGATAGAGCAGGGAGCCAAACACAGAAAGCACCACAGGATCAAGTGAGGACTACTCCTCCCCACCTACCTGCTCTGAACCGACCATGAGGCCCATCATCTCCACTGGAGCTCTGCTGCAGGTTCATTCCCTCTAGAACTCTTGGCTATCACCACCCACTGTGTATAAATCCGAATCTGACTCCCATCCCAAGTCTCTCTGACCTTTCTCCATCTGTCATTCAAGTCCTAGGCCCTCCCAAATTTGGGGCAAGAAAAGTGAGACCTGGTATTTTATACCTGGTGTTTTACGTGGCTTGTTCTTATTAAACAAATTACATTGCACTCGTAGAAGAATGAAGGGACAACCGAGTGGCTGGGAAAACCACTGACCTGAGTTAACCTCTTTATAATGAAACACTTCAGCCCACAGGAGGAGACACTCCCCAGCCTCAGGTTCAAGATCTCTTAGAAATGCACAGTGATTGCATGCAGTTCCTTCATTATCAAGGCTAAGTACATGAAGTAATTTAGAAAAATATACAGTACCTCTTAAGTGCTGAGCTATGGTGCCATCTTCCCCTAATCTTAAAGAGAAAATTAATAAAAGTTAGTGTTCAGATTTATGAAAGCTCATCCCACAAAGCTACAAACAACAGTAACACAGATGTATTTACTCATCTAAATCATAAAGCAGGGCTGGCAAGATGGCTCAGCAGGAAAGGTGCTTGCTGCCAAGCCTGTTGATCTGACTTTGATCCTTGGGACTCATATAGTGGATGGAGAGAACCAACTCCCACAAGTTGTCCTCTGCCCTCTACACACACACAAACACACACACACACACACACACACACACACACACACACTGTGGCATGTGGCCACACATATACTTATACTAAATAAATTAAAGTGTGATAAATTATAAGGTAGAGAAATAATTAAAACAAATGATAGTACATTAAAAATAATTTTATGTAACTTTCTAGCAATGTAAAAATATTAGCTAATGATCATTAAAACTATGCATTAGGGGCTGAACCAATGATTCAGTGGTTAAGAGAACTGTTCTTGCAGAGGACCCAGATTCACTTCCCAGCACCTATATGGCAGCTAACAACCATCTGTAAGTCCAGTTCCAGGGGATCTGATGTCCCCTTCTGGCCTCTGCAGGCACTGCACATACATGGTACATTTACTTGTACAAACACACCAAGCACACAAATAAAAATAAAATAAATTGATTTTTAATTTTTTTAACTATCTAATAAGGGGCGTAGGAGACGGCTGAGTAAAGGGAAGAGCACTGGGTGCTCTTGCAGAGGACCAAGGTTTGTTTCCCAGCACCCACATGGTGGTTCACAACCTGTAATTCCAGTTCCAAGGATCTCACATCTTGTCCTCTGAGGGCACTACATACATACATGCAGACAAACAGTCATACACATAAAACAAAGATAAATATTTGAAAAATAGAACTATGCATTATATAATAAGTCAGCACAGTGGTAATTTAGTCTTCACTCTTTCCATGAGCCTCACTTTAAATTTACTTAAGCATCTGCCTACAAGTCTATACTTGAGTCCACTATTCCAGAAGACTTCGTTAGCTCCATAATTAAACTATCAAAACTCAGAAAGAGAACCCCACTTCATTTAATTATACAACAGGCAGTTCTTTGTCCTTTAATCACCATACTGCTTATCAATTAATCATATTCATGCTCTAAAACTCCACCTTTGTCTTCTACAAAAGTGCCATCCACTTAATGCCAGTTTTCCATTTCACACTGATCAACACTGAAATTAACAAGAACTTAAGATCAACCATGGCACATAACCATAAATAAAAGTTTAATTTGGACTGGAATACTTTTAACGTGTGGGTGGTGATTTCAAGAAATGATTTCAATGAACAAACAGTATTTACACATGGCTCCACTGCAACTGTGTAATACATAGGTCGAATCAAGGAAGTAGAAATATAAATTTCATAGTTTTTTAAGACCAGAGAGATAACTCGGTTGTAAAGTGATTGTCGTACAAGCATTAGGACCTGAGATGAAGCCCCAGAACTCACATTTTAAAAAGCCAGGCATGGTAGCATGCACTTGTAATCCGAGAGCTGGGGAGGCAGAGACAGGCGAACAGGTCCCTGGGGTTCACTGGCCAATCAGACTAAACTACTTGGAAAGTTCCAGGTCAGGGAGAGATTCTGTCTCCAAAAGAGGGGGGAATGATGCTTGAGGAACATCTGAGGTTTTCCTCTTTGCACACACACACGCACACACACACACACACACACACACACACACACACACACACGAAAATAAGGCCCACATAATCCTTGCTTACTTTTTCGTACAGTCTTTCCTTGACTGGACACCATATTGACAGCTTCAGATGGTAAACCAACATACACTCCTCCATAGTTTCTTTAAGAAAAGAAATCAGACCTATTTAAAGGGTGCTAGAGAAAGGAGGGTCAAAATAGCACAGATCACTCCAAACAATGACGTGACTATGAAAATAATTCATGATGTTTCAAATATAATTGTTTTTCTACATTCAAAGGAAGCTATAAAAAAGCTGGATTGACTCAGCAAAATTTTTAGATATTTTACTTATAATGAGAAAGAAGAAAAAAAGTTGGGCTAAGTCAGTAACCTGATAAGTATCCAGTAACACATGGCAGGAATGGAAGATTTATGATGAATTCTGAGGTCCCCATGGTGTTAAACAACATGGATATACAAAAGTACTCCACATAGGGAGGGACGTGGAACATGAGAGAGTGAATGGAGGAGTACAGAGCAGGGCGGAGTGGACCCAGGGAGGCATAAAAGGACCGGGAAGCAGAGAGTGGGGAGGGGAAGTCCACCAGTGAGAACAGCCAAACAGTACCCCAAAGCCCAGGGTGAAAACAGACAGAGTGGAGCCACGTGCACAGGACAAAGCCCAAGCTCGCTGGGAAGCAGAAGGGACTGTGAGTCCTGACCACCACTTTTTTTAAATCTCGTGCTCCTGTATCTTCTGTGGTGGAATCCGTACTGTTGATCCTGTGCTGCAATGGGTTAAATCCAAGCAGTACAGCCAAATTCTTCACAATAAACCAGCAGCAATACCATACTTACCTCCTCTTATCATCTTCTGTTATCGAGTCTTCTGTTCTAAAAGGCCAAAAACATTTGTGATGAGCCATTTGGTGACATGCCAGACACTTCATTTTTGGTTATAAGGTGTGGGGGGGAGGCTGGTGAGGTAAAATGAACTTATCACCAAGTATCTCTATAGCACAGTATTCTGGCTTCCTTCAGCCATCACTAAAAATTGGGTAATTTTCTACATACAAATATGGACAAATTCAGCAAATGCCAAAAAGTCCAATTGCCAAACCAAATGGAGAACTGAGGGCAGTCAAGGCTGGGGTGGACACACGGGTGAGGTGTCAGGAAGCCCGAGTTTTTCAGCTGTAACACCCAGTCCCTGGGTAACTGATAGACTGGGCAGGTTGTCTGGGCCTCATCTGAAAAGTAAGGGTGTTGAAACCAGATGACCCCGCAAGCCCTCACTGTGAGTTGGGGGTCTCTCATGCTATGTGAGGGTTATAACTAAGGGTAGTAAAAGAGTTTTTTAATGCAAAAGAGTTAATGTCAATTTGATTTCCTGTCAATCTGATTTCCTTTTATTCAAAAAATGAACCATTTTACACATAATCTACTGCAGAGTGGGAAAGAAAGTTCTTAGAGAGTCTCTTTTCTTTTTTTAAATTATTTTTTTTAATTTTTTATTTATTATTTTTTATGTGTACGCGTGTATTGCCTGTGTGTAGATAAGTGCACCCATATCGTGCAATGCCCACAGAGGTCAGAAGAGGCTGTTGGATTCCCTGGGACTGGAGTTACGGACAGTTGTTAGCTGTCATGTGGGTGCTAGGATTTGAACCCAGGTCTTCTGCAAGAATAGCCAGTGTTCTTAAATCGCTGAGCCGTTTCTCCAGCCCAAGTCTCTCTTCTTTAAAATGCATAGACTCGGGGCTGGGGAGGTAGCTCCATTGTTAAAGGGTTTGCTGTGCAAGCATGAAGACCTGAGTTTGATCCCCAGAACTCACATAAAAGATAAAGCCAGGCATCATGGTGCATGCTTGTAATCTCAGCACTAGGGTCGGGGGCAGAGGCAAGCAGACCCCCAGGGCTTGCTGGCTGGCCATTATAGTCCAACTGGCAAGCCCCAGGCCAGTAGGGCGTTCTGTCTCAAAAAACAAAGTGGACAGATCCTAAAGAATAACCCTTAAAATTGACTTCTGGCCTCCACATGCAAGTGTGCACATGTATGCACATGCATGCACATGAACATACGCACATATATATAGCTCCCTGTAGCAGACTCTCTCCTTATACAAAAAGAGCCCACAATCTACCAGAATTTCTCACCATATTCTAAGAGGATCAGGAAGCTGAGCTCAGAGCCCTAGCTAGTTAGCATCCATAGGTTAGTTTTCTTAGGGAAAGTCTACATTCAAATGAGTCCAGATGACCTCAGTGTGCAGTTGGAAGGATCTCCACTCAGAACACTCACTAAACACATCCAAACACCCTCACAGAAGCTTCCAGTTCTAGAGATGGCCACTTTATGGTTTTGCCTACTCAAGACTACTCCAAACGAAGCTGTATATGCATCTGTGATTTTCTTCACTGCAAGCAGATCTGACAGGTACCTGATGAACACTACCCATGAACACAACGAATACCAATCGAGTGTGAAATCCACCTTGAGATGTAATTTGTCAAACTGAGCCCAGGACTCCAGTGTGCCATGTAATTATCAGCTTCACTGGTCTCTTGCTAAAGTTCAATCCTTCTTTAATTGAAGAGTGTCAGAGTTATACTGTATCAGAAATGTGTGGTGTTTATTGCTATGGCTTAATAAGGTGCTATTTACTGCTTTTAATTAAAATGGATTCATAAATCTTTAGTACAGATCATGGGAAATGATGGCGAGGCGCTCAGTCAAGACTACCACATGGTTTGCTGTGGCCCTATCCCGAAGTCCTCACTTGTGAACACGTAGCTGATTCGGGCTTTGATAATGTCTCATGATTCAGTCACCTAATTCGTTTTTTCACATTCAATTTCCATCTATGCACTTTAACTCTTTCTCCTTTTACCTAATTTTTCTTCAAATGCATTTTAACCTCTCCAATACAAGAAAACAGTAAATTGTTTTAAATTTATTATCAAATATTAATTATCTAATAACCTAAAATCCAATCTGTGTTCTCAGTATAAACAACTTTCATACATATAATGAGCAGGAAATGATAATGTAGTTATCCTATTTATTAGGTAATTAAACTTCAGATACAAAATTTCTAAAAAAAAATACCATAATCTGGGCATGGTAGCACACACCTGAATCCCAGTACTCAGGAGACAGGTAGGAGGATCTGAAATTCAAGCTCATTCTCAGATACATGATGAGTTTGAGGCTAGTGTGGGATACAGACCCTGTCTCAAAACTGGATAAAAGAGGGGCTGGAGAGATGGTTCAGTGGTTAAGAGCACTACTGCTCTTGCAGTGGACCCAGGTTCAATTCGCAGCACCCACATGGCATCTAACAACTGTCCTAACTCCAGTTCCAGGGAATTGGACACACCCTTCTGACCTCTTCAGGGAATTGCACTATACAGGTGCACTTACATAGATGCAAGCAATATACTCATACACACAAAATAAAAATAATTTTAATAACTGGATAAAAGAAAAAGGAATCATTGACCACTCCTTCCTGAGAGTCAGGTAAGTAATACATCAGTGCTTTCCTGCTCAACAGCTCTGATCTGTGAACATCAGTGAGAGAACACTGGAATTCACATCCCCCATAGTCCCTTTACTCAGGAAGAAAGGTGAAGAAGCCAAAACTAGTTCCAGTGAGGGATCAACTCATGGTTTCTCATAAGTGGAGCTACCTGCATGCCACGCTTGGGAAAGCACTGAGCATCCTCTCACCTCAGCCCAATCGGCTGGTGAGACTCTTCCAGGCACTTTAGTTAATGTGTTGTGTGATTCCTGCTCACCCTGATCCCAATCCTACATGACAGGAATTAACTTCCTTTTAAAGATGCAAAGCGGGATTTTCAAAGGCTGACAGAATGATCAAAGTCACAAAACTAACAGTCAGAATTTGAACCCATCTATGTGATTCCAAACCTTCGGAATCTGTGAGTCCTGCCAATTTGTATCAGAGAACTGTGCACCTTCCCCCAGCTAAGGCTCCAATTTCTACCCATCCCACTCAAGGGAAGGGGAAGCAGGACAGAAGGACAGTCCTGAGCTGTGCTGCACTAGTTTAGGTAGAAGCCTCTAGCAGCTACTAGGAACCATTGATCATTCCAGAATCTGTCTAATTTCTGTGTAATTCTGTTCCCTCCAAGTGTAAGGGTTTTCCTACACTTGGATCATCTAGAAAACCAGGTCCAGACAGAGGTTAAACAGAAGCAGCTGACTAAATGGAATCTCCTCAGAGTAAGAAAAGTTCAAGCCAACACTCAGGCACCTGCAGAAAGCAAACACCGTCCTACTTGTGTGGAAGATGGGCATACCCTCCGAGCCCAGGTGGCGTGCATCTCCCAGAGCCACACTGGTTATGGCACAGAGAGGAGGAAACAGCTCAGCCAGCCAGACTCCTGGGAAGACGAAGGCCTAGAACTGTCAAACCAGAAGCCCAATAGGGCAGTGGGATTAGGCTGCATGTCTAAAGGATACAACTTCTTGTCTATCTATAGGTGGCATCACTGCAGTGCCCAAGAACAGCCAGCCTATGAAGAACCAGAGGAAGCTGTGCTGATCGAGCTCAGAGAGCAGGAGTGGGAAAGTGTGGGTTTCCAACAGCTACCTTGCTGGCTGTCATGGAACAGATAACTGGAATGAGCCATTTTCCAACAGACGCCCACCATATATGTGCATATACACACATATAAGTACATGAATGTGTGTACACATAAGGACACATTTGTACATATACACACAATTATAAATATGTGTGTGCACAAATACATACATGCCGATATGCACAGAGGCATGAACATGCGCACACAAACACATGTGCTCATGTAAACATGACATATACCCACTCAGATGTATGCACAAACACATGCATGGAAAGGCACATACAAACACATGCACTTGCAGACATGAAAGCACACACAGAAAGATACACACAGATGCACAAGCATAAACATATACGAAGAAGCACAAACACATACATTCACAGAAATATATGCACATATGTAGAAACATGCACACACAAACATTTGCACATACATGCCCACATACAAACACACACATGCACATTCATACACTCTTATACACAGCTGGTGTGGTAGACAAACTTGCCTCTAGATCACTTCTTTTTTTTAATTTATATATTTTATTATTTTTATTTGTATGAGTGCATTGTGTGCATTTATGTAAGTGCACCCATGTTGTCAATGCCCATGGAGGCT
>NW_008346683.1:6346110-6368510 GCF_000622305.1 Nannospalax galili
CGACATATACCCACTCAGATGTATGCACAAACACATGCATGGAAAGGCACATACAAACACATGCACTTGCAGACATGAAAGCACACACAGAAAGATACACACAGATGCACAAGCATAAACATATACGAAGAAGCACAAACACATACTGACATATACCCACTCAGATGTATGCACAAACACATGCATGGACAGGCACAAACAAACACATGCACTTGCAGATATGAAAGCACACACAGAAAAATACACACAGATGCACAAGCATAAACATATACGAAGAAGCACAAACACATACATTCACAGAAATATATGCACATATGTAGAAACATGCACACACAAACATTTGCACATACATGCCCACATACAAACACACACATGCACATTCATACACTCTTATACACAGCTGGTGTGGTAGACAAACTTGCCTCTAGATCACTTCTTTTTTTTAATTTATATATTTTATTATTTTTATTTGTATGAGTGCATTGTGTGCATTTATGTAAGTGCACCCATGTTGTCAATGCCCATGGAGGTCAGAAGAGGGCGTCAGATTCCCTGGAGCACCCCTGGGGTTACAGATGGTTGTTAGCCACCATGTGGGTGCTGGGATTCAATCCTGGGTCCTCTGTAAGAACTGCAAGAGCTCTTAATTGCCAAGCCATCTCTCCAGCCCCTAGATCATTTGTCAAGAGAAGTGTACATTATCCTACAGTGGCTCAAAACTGGGATGTCAAACATATCTTACCTTTCAGGAACTTAGCAAGAACTCCGACTCCAATTTGTTTTCAACACAAGTTCTGAATAACACGCTAGCTATGTGAACAACAGAGCTGGACCATCTGGACGCCATTCTAAGGAATCACTATACTTTTTTCCCTCATGGAATTTTGTAACTTGAAAAATGTGTTATTAACCTAACTTAACAGATTTGTTAGTATTTTCCTCGGTGAGGACTAACGAGAATGTCTGAGGCCCAGATAACCAAGGTTCCCACGGGGAGCGTACAGAATTTAAATCAATGGCAAATAAAGGAAGGCTGGGCGTGTTGGAGCACACCTTTGGTACCAGCACTTGGGAGGCAAAGGCAGGCGGAGTTCTGCGAGATCAAGGCCAACCCTGTCTACATACCAAGTTACAGGCCAGCTAGGGCTGCAGGGAGACCCTGGCTCAATACCCCCACCAAAAAAGGCAAATAAAGTTCAGTTCGGTAAACCTATATGCAGTATAGTAGACTGGTGGAAACTTGTCAGATTTGGGGAGTAATGGAAATAGTTCAATCTGGGAGCTGTGCTGGGTCAGAAGATTCACAGACAGGTAAACTAGCTCCGACCAGCTTCTGAGCCGAGCTAAGCCTCACTAAGAATATGACTTTCTTTTATGGCCACTACAGCTCCATAGAGAGGGTGCTGACTGTCCCTCAGCCTGCAGCTGTGACTGGTAATGGATTGCAAGCTCTATCCCTGAGCCAGGGCAGAGAGCAGGGAGGGAGCACTGAGCCTTCACTAGCTCTACTAGGACAGTAGCCACCAAGGGAAGAAGAGTCCAGAAGGTTCTCAGCAACAGGCAGCATCACTGCTTTCTGTCAGGCCTGATGAAGATGGGGGAGAGAAGAGAATGAGGTGGCTTTGCCTCCCGGAATCTCTCCTTCGAGAGGAGAGCCTAAGATTGAATTACTGCATGCTGGCAAAGATAAAGTGAAAATACTGCAGATTCACAGTCCATGAACCAGAAAAGAAGCCGGTAGCCCTGCTATACTTGACAACACGCTTCACGGGTTAATAGGTCCAGATAACTCTATGAACTCAGCTTATCCATAATCTTATCCATAGAAGCAATAGCATAGGTAGTACAGGTGTCTGCAATCCCAGCTCTCCTATAGGACAATGGGGGATGGAGACAGGGCAATCCCTGGACATTCTCAGGTCAGCTAGCCTGGAGTAGGCAGAGGGAAAAAAAAGCAAGAAACTCTCTCTCAAACAAGGCAGAGGGCAAGGACTGATACCCAAAGCTGTCCTCTCTGGTGTACCTGCATTCATACACACAAATGCATATATATATAATATATATATATATATGCAAAGATAATACTTTTTTAAATATTATTTTATGTGTATGAGTATATTGCCTGCATGTATGTAAGTGCACCCATGTCATGCAATGCCCATGGAAGTCAGAAGAAGGAACTGGATTCCTCTGGAACTGGAGTTTTGGACGGTTGTCAGCCTCCATGTAGGTGCTGGAAACTGAACCCGGGTCCTGTGCAAAAGCAGCCAGCACTCTTAACTGCTGAGCCATCTCTCCAGTCCCAATTTTTTTTTAAAGAAAGGAAAGGAGGGGTGAACACACATGAGTTGGGATAAATCTCTTGGGTGATAAGCCCCCTTGGGAAGGAGGTGAGTTGGGAGCCAATGACCAGCCACCCACAAGCACAGGCACTGAAAGGTCAGAGAAGGAAAATGCACGAGGGACCAGGCAACAAGAGCTTCCTTCTTAATTCAACACACATGGAGAGGAGGCCGTGAAAGAAGACTGTATCAAGAGAGCAAGAAGGCAGAGCCACGGGAGGGAAGGGAACAGGTCAGCACCAACAATAAAAAGTAAAAGGTAAGCTCCACAGGCTTCCATTCTACCTCCTCAGGCCTGGCCCCAAGTCCTGGGCATAGCAAAACTTCACCAGTTCCATTAACATGGAGCCAGAGGCTGGCAGCAAGGACGAGAAACAGAAACAAGTGCAAACTACTCCAGATCAGAGCGCTCTGGAAACAGCTAGGCAGTTGTATTTATTAGTTTTCCCACCTCTGCAATGAAATCCCTGACAAAAGTGACTTAGGAAAGAAAGGTTTATTTTGGCTCACAGTTCAAGGGTACAGTCTATCATGTGGGGAAGACATGGCACCTTGAGGTAGATGATCACACTGTGTCCACAGTCAGAAAGCAGGAAGAGATGAATATGGGCGCTCAGCTCACTTTCACCTTTTTGCTCAGTTTGGGTCCAGTCCATGGAACCATGCCATCCATACTGAGACTGCATCTTCCCAGCTCAGTTAACCCAGTCTGGAAACTCCCTCATGGACAAACCCAGAGGTGTGTCTCCTAGGTAACTGTAGGTTCTGTCAAGTTGACAAAATTAACCACCACCACAGCATATCAAGGCAAAATGGGTTCTTGCAGGCTGTCCTAGTTTGCTGTGACAAAACACGCTAGCCATAAGCAGAATGGGGAGAAAAGGGTTGATAAACCCTTACACTTCCATGTCACATTGAGGCCATCATTGAGAGAGGCCATGGAAGGATGCTGCTTACTGGCTCGCCCTTATTGGCTTGCTTGTCTTCCTTTCTTATCCAGTCCAAGTCCACCCACCTAGGGATAGTACCACCCACAGTGGGTTGAACCCTCTTATATCAATTAGCAATTGTGGAAATGCCCCCATGGGCCAATGACAGAGGAAGCTCCTCAGTTGAGGTTCCCACTTCCCAGGTGACTGAAGTTGACAACCAAGATTACCCATCACACTGGCATACTTGTGCTAAGTCACTGTTTCTCCACTCCCCGGCCCTCCCTGTCACACTCTCTGTGATGCTGGCTTGGGACTCTGAAACCATATTCTCCTTCACCACCTGGCTGCTCTCTCTTAGGTTCTACCCACAGGGGACAGGAGAAAGGGATCACAATGCCAACTGGAGGAAGAGACCACTCCTCCCACTTTGGAGCATTACAGCACAGGTCCCGATTTCCAGCCTTGCCTCTCAGCACACCCAGAATGGGCTATCACACTCCACTCTAATCACTACAGCACAAGTGGGCTGAGAGGGGCTACAGTGTGACCTGCAACAGTAATTACTGATGGACTACAAAATTCTGATCTGACAGCCCCAAACTGGCAGCGCCTCTCCTCCAAGGTTGGAGCCCAGCTCTATGGCACCTTCTAACCCCCAAGCACCTCCACTTTGATAACCCCAGGCTCCCGCCTTGGTTGCCCCAGGCGCGGGGGGGGGCACTTCCTGTTGTTGCCATCTCTGCTACTTTTGTCTCCAGACCCTCCATGATCTGCTTAATCCTTTCCTGATAATAAATTTTCTGTTTACATGGTCACTGTAAGGGCTTAGGAGATGGCTCAGTTGGTAAAGTGCTTGACTTGAAAGTACAGAGAGCTAAGTTTGATCCCTAGATCCCATGTTTTTTAAAATATTTTATTTGTTATTTTATGTGTATGAGTGTTATGGCTGCATGTAGGTAAGTGCACTCGTGTATGCAATGCCCAAGGAAAACAGAAGAGGTTGTCGGATCCCCTGGAACTGGAGTTACAGACAGTTGTTAGCTGCCATGTGGTGCTGGGATTTGAACCTGGGTCTTCTGCAAGAACAGTCAGTGTTCTTAACCACTAAGCCATCTCTCCAGCATCCCTAGATCCCATGTTTTTAAACAAAGCCAGGCATGGTAGCACATGCTTGTAATCTCTGTGCTGGGAAGGAGGAGCTAGGCAGACCCCTGGGGCTCACTGGTCAGCCTGTCTAGACTAATGAGCAAGCTTTGGGCCAATGAGAGACCTTGTATCAAAAATAAGGTAGATACATTCTGGTAGAACAAAATCTGAAGTTGTCCTCTGACCTCCACCTGCACCTACATCACCCACACAACCAAACACACATGTGCACCTGCACACACACATGATCACATACACATGCAGTGTCAGTGTGATTTTCCTTTTTGCTGACCAGCCACTAATACATTACCTGGACTGAATGTGCATTACTTACTAAAGCATCTAAGTACTTCTTGTTTCCCAGCTCTAATTGCTAACAAGACCACTGATGTGATGAACTGTGAGATATGCTGTGGGGTGTCAATGAGATCAAAACGCTGCAGCATAGAAGGCGGGGGAAGGCAGTGGGTTTGCCTGGTATGGAGGCAAGACTGCTGGAATACGGTTGGCTCTGGTCCATAAACATAAGCTGCTTCTGGCACAAAGATGCAGAGTAGGCTACGTTGATTTTTCTAGACCATACACCACTCCTTTCCAGCTGAAATCTGAGTCACCATCTGATGAAGTTTAGTTACTCAAAATCAATCTCAAAGATGAACCCGCCTCCTACTCACCAACAGGCAAGTTGAATCCATACGGGAAAGGTGCCTCCATGGATTCGATTCATGCTTTCACGTCTTTGGTAAGAGCAGTAATCACTGCACGACCTGGAGGATGTACTCTCACCTTCTTCCTGTTGTCCCAGTCAGGAGAGGAAATTCCATGGGCTTCCTCTTGGCCTTTGCTACTGTGATAACCCTGACTGCACAGTCACAGGGCCACTGGGGGATTCTGCCAGCTGACAAACACACTACTCCAACTGCAACTCTGAGAACTGAAGAAAGTAAGCCAGAGCACCGGTCTACACAGACAATGGCCCAAATTCCATTTTCTTTATTTACAAGCCCAAGCAGGGACTGGTGGGCAATAATTACAAGGCAGGTCCCCGGGGGTAATATCAACTCAGAGGCAGGAGCTAGGATTCTCCAAGAAGTCTAGGTCCTATGTTTTACTATAGGGACAGTCACTTTAGTGCCTGGGAAGACTTGGTGGAACACCTCCAGGGTAGCCTCAGGCGGTGTGGAAGGCTTCCTCAAGGCAACCTGGCCTCCTCTTTATCAAGGGGCTGAGTGTGACTTGGCTCTGCAGACTGTGATCAGGGGTCATCAGCGGTAACCCAAACCAGGCTTCTGGTCCATAGATCAAGGGTTTTATTTTTCTTTTCTTTCTAAAGTCTTACCATAATAAAAAATAAACATATATAGAGTGGAGACTCTTAACATTTAGAAGGCTGTGCTTCCAGTTAATCCCCAGGGAGCCTATGATGAACTGGCTGTCATCCAAGATTGCTTCAGGTTAAAGCATCTCAGTGGCCTCTTAACCCTGCTGGGCCCATTATGAAGTGTGCCCATTTGTACAGGAGGTTAAGTTCTAGCCCTTGGCCTCTGCTCCTCTGTGACCCCACCATGGCCATCAGTGGCAGAATCTCCCACCCATAGGACACCACCCAGAGCTTCTCAGTTTTCTCCCTGCCTTAGTGGCAGGATCTGCTCTGTGATGAGGAGTGAATCAAGCTGGAGAAACTCATAGAAGCCTCCTTCCTCTACGCTCTATCAGGAAAGCCCTGGCACACACCCCCACCCCACCCCCAGTTAGACTGGAAGCTCATAGGTCTCAATTTGGGCAACCAAATAAATTTAACTGGTAGCATTAAAATTCATGCTCCTAAGTTGCTAAATCTGAATTCTCTGTTCATTACAACAGTGTTAACTAGTTAAGTCTAGTTCAGTAGAGCCTTTCCTTCCTGTGTAGTCGTATATCCAGAGACTCTATTCCCACACATGTTCTCTAGGTTTCCAGTCACAGGGACTATGGAATTCAGTGGTATGTGGCAGTGAGTTCTCTGTTCCAACACAGACCTTGTGCTTGGCCTGTGGAGCCCACAGCTCCATTCCTGTGTGGGTTTTGGCTTCTCCCATCTCGCTGGCCCCATCCTCATGAATCAAAGAACTGATGCTACATCCACAACTCTAAGAACTATGAGGACAGTTGGAGCAGATGCTGGGGAGGCTAAGCACCCCAACTGAGGCAAGCACCCCAGGTGAAGGACCCAGTGCACACCCGCTCTCAGCAAATGCCCAGCACTCAAGTCTCTGCCAGAGAAGCAAAGTTTCTGGCTGGCAAAATGGAGCAAGGAAAACCAGCTCTTCCTCCTTAATTTCACCTTGGTTTTCATTTAGGCCAGTCTAGCACTCTTGAGAGGAGACAGGAGACTGAAGAGAGTACAACAGCCATGTCTTATTTAACCGGAGCCTAAATGACCATAACACACCTCTGCACTGTGGAGTTCAACCTAAAGCAGAAGAAAAATCCCATCCATCAAACACATTCGGGGAGCTCTTGTTTACAGTAGTTAGGTTTGGGGGCTTTTCAGGGGGGTACTGTTGCTGCTGCTGTTGGGGTTTGGTTTTTGTTTTGCTTCTGGCAGTACAGACTGAACCTAGGGCTTTGGTCATGCTGAACAGCACTTTACCACTGAGATTTATCCCATCCCCAATTTAACACACTTTCGATGCTCATAATATTGAGACTGTGCAACACGCCCATCTTGATTTCAATCTTCCGCAACTAAGCACAGATTAAAAAGAGGAAGGGACGGTGAACGGAGACAGGCAGGCTGGTCTTTTCTACTCAGTGGTATCAGCAACCACCTATTTAGTTTTTTATTATATTTTTATTTATTTCATGTGTGTTGTGTGCACTGTGGGCATGTGTGTGCCATAGTGTGCATACGGAGAGCAGATGACAATTTGGAGGAATCAGTTCTCTTCTATATGTGGGCCCCAGGGATCAAACTCAGATCATCAGGTCTGGTGGCAGGTGTCTTTACCCACTGAGCCATCTTGCCAAACCCTATTTGAATAATTTTAAGGGCCTAGAAAAAGTGCAAATTGGAATGGTGTTTATCGCCTGTTGGCTACAGATACAAATCAAGCTACCCATTTGCAGTCACGGATGTCCCAGAGTCAATTAAGGGAGAGGCACGTTATCAAGAAAAAGGGAAAGATGCAGGGAAGGGGCAGGAACTAGGAGCTGGGGGTTGAGTGTGCATGTGGCCCATTGCACAGCTGCACCCAGAACCCATTTTAGCAGGAAGACTTAATTCTCTAGTCTAAGAATAGCAGTACTGAAGGGCTTAGCACCAGTGTTAATGAGGCATTATTCCATTCTGCAGTTCCACAGGAACCACTAAGCAAGAAAATAATGGGCGTGACACACTCGACTTTCTCAGAGGGAGCATGACACTTTCTGGTATCAGGACAATGTTCCACTTCTGATCATTTGGAAAAAATCTGTGGCATGTGATGCAATATTTGAAAAATGCAAGAGTGAAATATTTATACTCATTACCTCATATACCAGTATGAAGAACACCTAAAAATTTCTAAACCACAGAAACATTTCCTAAGAATCAACCACAGGGACTAATCATTTTAAGCCAGGTTTTAAGAATGTATTGGAAGGGGCTGGAGAGATGGTTCAGCGATTAAGAGCACTGGGGGTGCTCTTGCAGAGAACCCAGGTTCAGTTCCCAGCACCCTAGTGGCACGTTCACAGACACCTCTAATTCCAGTTCCCAGGGGGATCTAACACCCTCTTCTGGCCTCTGTGGACACTGCATACCCATGGTGCACTTACGTATATGCAGGCAAAACACTCATACACATAACATAAACAAATATATGTTTTGTAATACATTGAAATAAAGTTTCTTTTTCTTAGTGAAAATTTAGCTTCTTTCACTAAAGAACACATGTTCAAGAAAAAAGAAGATACCAAGGTCAAATCCTTCCATTGAAATTCATAATAATCTCCAAGACTAAGATCACAAGCTCCCAGAACTATGACTCAGCATTCTGGTCACAGCATTAATGAAAATGTTCACAGAGACAAATATTATTGAAGGTAGAGCAGACCAACTGCAACTCAAATTTCTCCGGCTTTCAACATTTGGGGCACTATAGATACTTTCTCAGTTGATAACTGAAATATGATTCACTCTTACAGAATAGGCCATTTAGTGATTCTCTATCTTACCAAAGATAACCTGATAATTGCCTTGCCAGGAAAGGAGAAAAAAAGGGGAAAGACAGGCAGACAGAGCCAGAGAGAGGGAGAGAATGAACATAGAAATCCGAAACTATGAGGCTGGAGAGATGGCTCAGTGGTTAGGAGCACTAGCTGCTCTTGCAGAGGACCCAGGTTCGATTCCCAGCACCCACATGGCAGTTAACAGCCATCCAAAACTCCAGTTTGAGGGGATCCAACGTCTTCTTCTGACCTCCACAAGCACTGCATGACATAGGTGCCCTAAGACACATGCAGGTAATACATTCATGCACATAAAAATAATAAATTTTCTTAAAAATTAAAAAAAATACGCAACTACCAGAGCAAGCATGGCATCTAGGATCACAGACTGGGCCCACTGATCCCACTTACAGCTACTCACTTCCCGTGAACTCGCCAAACCCAGCCTGTGCTCTCCCTCGTTCTCACATTCACTGGAGCAACGACCCAGAGGCCGCAGCTAACTACCTCGGCCTTCTGCTTTCTGTCTCTTTGTGTCATGTCCCTTTAGCACAAATAAGCTCTGCTTTCTTGTCAGTCAGGGTTCTAGAAGGTGAACTGCTTCCAGACCTGCCATAGGCTGTGGTCGCTTCTTGTGAAAGATGGGCTTTCCTCTACACTAGATTTTCAGTGGTAGATTTTGTGTGTGTCCATTTAAGAACAACCCTCTGTATGGAGCACACCTCAGTCTTTCAATTATTTTACATGGTGATGTTCATTCTATCAAGAATCACCACCTTCACTAAAAGAAATCTTATTCAAAGTTAATGCTTTAAAGATAAACTACAGGCAGGCCTGGTGGCACCGCCCTTCAATATCAGCTGCTGGGAGACTAAGGGGGCAGGATCATCAGTTGAAGGCCAGCCTGGGCTACAGAATGAGGCTAGCCTGAGCAACTTAGTGAGACTCTGTCTCAAAATTAAAAGTGAAAGGAGGTGTTGACATGTAGCTTAGTGGTAGTGTGCTTGCCTAGGACATGTGAGTCCTAGGTCCAATCCCCAGAACTGCAAAAAAAATAAAAATATTTTAAATATAGACACAATATTTTACCCTCACCAATAATATATGGCAATCAAAACATTTTCAACATCATATTTTCTTAGTTTCTGGGCTGACTAAAATAACTACCCTAAATGACCTAAAGGTTTCAAAGGTAAAATAATAGAAGCATGTCATGTCCAAAAACAAATGACAAACCACTAGAAGTAATCAGCCATTGCCATGAATAGTCTCTAACTCTTGGCTGCAATTTGCCTGAAAATTCAAAAAGTTCTGTTTTCCTTCACCTCCCAGACAAACATTTATGTGGCAAAAACATGATGTGTTCTTACTTATTCATCAAGAAAAATGTTCCAAATATAGAGCTATTCTTATTAGAACTGTTCTGACAAGCAGAAAAACAACCTCTTTGCCTCCTCCATATCTACAGAGCCACTAACAAGGCTGGACTTTTTTTGATTTGTAAACAGCATAAATTTAATATGGAAGCCTCTGGAGCAAGCACATGGGTCCAGGTATTTTTTTTTTTCATGATCATTTTTTGGAATGAGGTTTTGTTTGTTTTTTTTTTTAATTTTGGTTTTGTTCTTTGGTTTTTAAGAAATAGTGTCTCACACTGTAGCCCAGGCTGGCCCCAAACTCACAATGATCCTCCTGCCTTCACTGCCTCTGGAGTGTTGGGATTACACAAGCATGAACTGTCATACTCAGCTGGTACAGGTATTTAATTCCATCTACAGCACCATTCGCAATATGAAAACTTAATCATTTAGCTTTCTTCAGAATTTGTTTCTAATGGTGCCTCTTGTTCCTTAGAGTGTGTTATGGCTTGAATCTGAAATGTCCCCGACAGGCTTATGCTGTGAACACTTATTCCCTGGCTGGTGGTGCTATTTTGGTAGGCTTTAAGAGATGGGGCTTGGCAGAAGCAGGTCACTAAGAGTGCACCTTTGAAGGTTACAGCCACCTCTAGCTCCCGCCTGGCTCTCTGCTTCCTGGTCTGCTCCAATGGCAACAGCCTCTGCCTAGTGTTCCCACCACTGTGAAGTCAACTGCTCCACTGTGCCTTCCTTACCATAATGGAATGATACCATGAGTCAAATCAATCTCGCCTCCCTTACGTCACCACAGTGACACATGTAACATAGGGTGGTTCAAATCAAATCTATCCAACAGTTAACAGATGGTTTCTGACTGAATCACCATTTTACCATTGACTCTTTAGACCTATATTCAATCTAATTCATTCGTCCAAAATTTCAAAACTTTTTTGACTAGTTATTAATCTAAATCTCTTTCTTTGGATGAGCCCTTCGGCCATGCTGGTTGCTTTTATTTCTTCCAGGATATGACATTCACTTCAAAGAAGTATTTCCAACCTCTGCACAGAGGCAGGGGATCAAGGGCTGACTTGCCACACGCCCACCCTTCACTGCTGTCCTGATCACTTCCTTTGAGAGGAATCTCAATGTTAGGGGTCATTTCTAATTTGTTGTGGAGCTATCATTTGCTTTAGAATGCAAGAATGCTATCTCCTGACCTTCAGAAACCTTGCCTTTCCCTGATTGTTCCAGTCTGCTCAAAACCTCAAGGACACTCAGACAGCATCTCCAACCAGGGATGGAGCCAGCATACTCCTAAATTTCCCACTGAGTTCTTTCAGATGATGCCAATCTCATCAACACTCAAAAACTCACCTCTTTGGAGCCTTGCCCCTGCTAGAAAAACTCCAAAAGCGCTAAAGATTCTGGCCCTAACTCAAAGTCTCTTTCTATCACTAAGTCAAATTTAAAATCCATGAAAACCATTCACCCAACCTCTCGCCTCACAGTTTGGTTTCTTGGTTTTTTTGTTTATTTTTTGACCTTTACATGAATCACTGGTTTAAAATTATTATTATTACTAATTATTGTTGGTCTTTTTTTGAGACAGGGTCTCCCTGTAGCCACAGCTGGCCTGGAACTCAATATGTAGACCAGGCTCACTTTGATCTCAGAGAGATCCACCTGCCTCTACCTCCTGAGTGCTGGAATTAAAGGCATGTACACCATGCCTGGCTTAAAGCTATTTTTAAACTGATACATAACTGTACACATTTATGGAGTACACTGTGACATCTTGATTCATGACCATCAAATCACAGTGACAGCACAGCCATCAGATTTTTTAAATGTTCACATGACACCAAGAACAGGTTCCCATTGCAGCTCTGCAGGGCTCAGCACGAAGGATTACTTCACCTGTGACATTTTAAAGTAAAAGGTCCCATTCCCTAGGGAGGAAAAAAACCTTCCCTCTGATCTTCCTAGCTTCCCCAAGAACCCTGCTCTCTGTTTTCATCACCAATCCATCTGCCCTTTCGAATTTTCACATTTATCAGCTCTTCGGTTTCCCTTTCCTTTCCCTCTGGCTTGTGTCTTACAGTCAAACATCTGCTGATCACCATCCATCCCTCTCCATCCCTGGATGGTCTCCTCCCACCCGCCCCACCCCCTCTCTTCTCGTTCTTCACTGGGTCCTACCTGTGGAAAACCCAATTATGCAAACCAATGAGAATTATGGCTTCCAACCTCAGCAAGGCATTTTCAGCACTGAGCATTATAAAATCAAAGTACTGATCAACTCTGAAAAGCACTGAAGACTGGGCTGGGTAGATGGCCCATTGAGTGAATAGGCATGTGGACCCGAGTTTGGATCTCCAGCACCAGTGTGAAAAGCTGGGCATGGCTGCGTGCCTGCAACCACACCACTGGGGAGCAGATACAGGTAGATCTGCAAGCCGAACATCCTGTTACGTGAAAGACTTGTCTCAAGGCAATAGGGTAGACAGCAATAGAGAAAGACATCAATATCTTGCTCTGACCTCTGCATGTTTGCGCAAGCCCTCGTACCCACATTCATGTGGTATGCACCACACACATACCAGATCTCACACACACACACACACACACACACACACACACACACACACCCCAAGAGTGGAGAGCTACAATTTCATTTTTTATTATTTTTATTTTTATGTATTTATAAGTGTATTGCCTGCATGTATGTAAGCACACCCACGTCACAGAATGCCCTAAGAGGTCAGAAGAAGGCATCAGATTCCCCTGGAATTAGACTTACAGGCAGTCGTTAGCTGCCATGTAGGTGCTGGGAATCAAACCCATGTCCATCCTCTGGAAGAGTCATCAGTGCTCTTAATTACTGAGCCATCTCTCCAGCCCCAATTCCATTTTTCTTTAAAGGTAGGTTGTTGATGTGTTTTCTGTTAGCTTGTTCCCTGGTATTTTTCTCTACATTCACTGCCTTCAATGACAATAAAATACGTTTGTCAAGAAAGAAATCTTTTTTTTTTCTTTTTGAGACAGGGTCTCCCTGTAGTCCCAGCTGACCTGAACTCACTATGTAGACCAGGCTGGCCTTGAACTCACAGCAATCCGCCTGCCTCTGCCTCCCAAGTGCTGGGACTGAAGGCGTGCGCCACCACGCCCAGCAAGAAAAAAAATCTTAACAAAACGTCAGTCTGTAAGTCTTAAGTGAAAGAAGTACTTGAATTATCTGGTTTCAATCCAGAAGCTACGAACTTTTTTGTTTTCAATAGCAAACATTAAATTTGAGTTAATTTATTTAATGATTTCTTTTCTGAAATATATTCATAATCTTCTTACAAATAATGCTTAAATTTAAAAATCAAGATTTTGGGATGGAGACAAGACAGGATGATAAGAGGGGCTGGAGAGATGGCTCAGCGTTAAGAACACTGACTGTTCTTGCAGAAGACCAGGGTTTGAATCCCAGCACTCACGTGGCAGCTAACAACTGTCTGTAACTCCAGTTCCAGGGAATCCAACAGCCTCTTCTGTCTTCCACAGGCATTGCACGACACAGGTGCACTTACCTACACACAGACAATACATGCATACACATAAAATAAAAATAATAAATAAAATATGAAAAACAAAAGACAGGATGATAAGAGGTGGAGATGATCAAAATATACATGTATGAAAGTATTATAATGAAATTCATTATGATGCATAATTAATATATGCTAATAAAAGACTTAATGTTTTCAAAAATAAAAAATATTCAAAACATCAACAGTGACAGACTCAGAGAATGAGCTGATGCTCGGGCCCACTCACAGCTGCCACTCACAGCTGCCCCCTTTTTAACACAACACATTCGACTATCATCTGGGAAGCCACCCCTCTCCCAGCTTTGGCCATGAAGTTAGATAGGGCCACTCACTTGGCGCCTGCAAGGGGGCACATGACCTCGCCCCAGCCAATGAGAATCCTGCATTGTCCTGGTCACTCACTGATTCAGAGTTGGCAATGGTGGGAGAGACCTTTGCTCTGGGGCCTCTGATGAACCTAAAGGACAGCAGATATTCCCCTCAGAAGTGCTCAACTGACAAGATATTATTGCCTGTCTCTGCCACTGCCTGGGGAAAGCTGCCAAAGACTGTACCCAATCACAGGAATGTCAGGGGAGAGAGATTCTTCCTGTGTCTGAGTACCTGGATCCAGCTGTGACTGTGGGAGCATTTCCACTGACACAAGCCAATGAATGCCCTTTTGTTTGTTTTGACCAGTTTAAGCTAGATTTCTACCAAGGCCAACCAAAATATCCCAGCACCATCTATTGGTGCCAAATAGTTCAGATAATTCACTAAAATAAAATAAAGCCACAGTTGACTTTTTTTTTTTCCAAGAGTGTGAATCAGTCCAATACATTTACTTCTATTTTATTTTCTGTTACTGTACCATGATTCAGAGACAGGGAGCAGGTAAAAGAGCCCACCTCCATATCCTAGTCTGTCTCAGGGAGATTAAGTCTCTATTTAATTTAATTAATCTATTTAATCTCTTCACACGGGTTTTCACATTTCCAAGGTTTGTGTTTTCATTCCTCAAAGCTTTTCTAGGCTCTACGTCTATGAATTACTGTCTCCCTCAACACAGAAAACCTCCACTCCAACTGCCCCATTTTATTTGCCTCTCCTTCTTACTCTTTAGCCTAGGAGTCCACCCATGTCTTCTGCACTTAAAAGAATTAATGATAAAGACCTCAATATCTGATGTCATACATGCATACAACTGGGCAGAAAAACTAATAAAAATGTTGAAAAAAACTGTAAAATATGAATCATAGTTGTTCCTTTTTTTAATTAAAAAAAATGTGGGGGGGGGTGTAAATGCACATATTAGCACAGGTACCCATGTAGGCCAGAAGAGGGCAACAGATCCCCTGGAACTAGAGTTTTAAGTAGTTGTGAACTGCCCAACATAGGTACTAGAAACCAAACTCAGGTCGTCTGCAAGAGCAAGGGCTCACTCTTAACCACTGCGTTATCGCTCCAGCCTCTTGATTTGTCTTACAAAAACAAAAACAACACCTTCTGGTGTGACCACGGCAGCTGACACTACCGCCAATCTCTCACAGCTCCTGCCTCTAGAGCTTGTGCACAATTGTATAGGATCACGAATTCCCATTGTGATGAAGAATAATAAATTGTTGGTACTCTTCTAGGATTTGATGGCTTTGTCAATACGGTGCTAGAAGATGTCACAGACTTTGAAATTATGCCAGAAGGAAGGATTACTAAATTAAATCGGATTTTACTAAATGGAAATAATATAACAATGCTGGTTCCTGGAGGGGAAGCACCTGAAGTATCAATGGATTTCCTTGATTCTGTTTCTTCTACCCTTAATGTTTAGATTCAATAAAGCTAATTTCCCATTTAAGGGAAATGCTTTGAAGATGTACACTCATTTTTTTAAAGCTAAATCATGGTTACTTGAAAAAAGAAGAATTTTTAAGACAAAGAAATTAATTTGGTTTTGGTTAATAAATAAACAAAACAACAGTTCTCCATGGTTTCCAAATTTTCTTGCTCTTCTTGCCTTTATTTTGGTTTTGGTGGTAATGGGACTGAACGCAGGGCTTCGTTCATGAGAGGCAAGCACTCTAACACTGAGCTCCAGCCCCAGGCTACTTTTCACTCTTTATTTAAGACAGGCTCTCACCAAGTTACCCAGGCTGACCTTGACCTTGCTATCTTCCTTCCTCAGCCTCTCAAGTAGCTAGGATTACAGGCCTGTGCCGCCAGGTCTGGCTTGGAATTTCTTCTGGACTAGAAATACTTTTTTTTTAATGTTTTCTCTTTTATTTTGACTCAATTTCTATTCCTTCACTCAACTGAAGCCACAGTTCCCCAGGGATGGATGTGGTGAGGGCCACATCCAGCTGCTTCTTTTCCTCCTCCTGACCATCTGACCTCTCTAGAGCATCAGCCATCTCTAACCTTGTCACTCATGACATCGACTGTTTCTAACTTACCCCCTCCTTTCCAGGACCCCTACCTGCTGGCTGCCCTCTGAGGCTTCACCTTCGTCACTCCTCTGTGCCTCCTCCTTCTCCCATGTACCTATAACATGGGAGTTAACACCTTAAACCACACACACAATCATTTAATTCCTACAACTTAAAATTTTCTGCCAGGCATGTGGTGCACACCTTTAATTCCAGCACTTTGGAGGCAGAGGCTGGCAGATCTCTGTGAACTGAGGCCAGCTTGATCTACATAGCAAGTTCCAGGACAACTGGGCTACAGGGAGACCCTGTCTCAAAAAAGAAAAAAAAAATTCTAATGAGGTGTGGTGGCACATGCCTTTAATCCCAGGCATGGGCTACAGGGAGACTCTGTCTCAAAAAACCAGAAAAAAAAAAAGAAGAAAGAAAGAAAACTCAGCTGGTTAAGATGTGTCAGTGGTTAAGAGCACTTGCTCCTCTTACAAAAGACCCAGTTTTTGGTTTCTACCACCCACATGGCAGTTCACAATCATCTGTAATTTCAGTTCCTGGTGATCTGACACCCTCTTCTGGCCTCCACCAACATTAGGCATGTACTGGATGCATATACATACATGCATGCAAACACTCATACACAAAATGAAATAAATTTAAAACAAAACCAAAGGAAAAAAAGGAAAAAGAAACTCAGAATGTGATAGAAAATATCTTTTGTGAAAGGAAAATTAATGTTTTTTTATTTTTTCAATTGAATTTACTATATTTATACTTTAAAGGGTCATTCAGTTAACATGACGACTTTTTTCTTGTTACAGTATACTGAATATCTGTAAGTATATCTCAGTATACTCACAGAGAACTTAATGTGAAGAATTCAGGGTTCTTTTGGCATGTGTGTGTGTGTGTGTGTGGCATGCATGCGTATGTGTGTATGTGTTTATATCTGTACGAATGCATATGTCCATGCAGGTACACATGTGTGTGGAAGTCAGGGGGTGATATTGAACATCTGACTTGATCACTCTCCACCTTATATACTGAAGGTAGGATCTCTCAGTTGAACCCAGAGTTCACTGATTCAGCTACTTTAGCTAGACAGCTTGCTGGGGGGATCCCATCTCCACTTCCCAAGCACAGGGATTACAGGTGGGCCACCATGCTTGTCCAGTATCTGCATGGGTACCAGGGATCTAAACCTTGGTTCCCAGCTGAGCCATCTCTCCAGTCCTGTCAAAAAGCATCTCACATTCTGGAGTAATTCATCCTATTAGCAAAATCATTACTACATTAATTTTATTAGAGCGTTTCATGTCACTAAGGGAAGGAAGAAATCATGAAATCACTATCTTTGAAAACAAATGATGGAATTAATCTAACTATTTATGAACACTAACTGTGGTCCCTCTCACCTTTGTTTTCAATGAATTTTTCTAGTGGATTTGTGGAACTGTGGCTATTATGAATAAGCCCATGTAAGACCTATGGGACCTGGGACTGGAGAGATGGTTGGGTGGTTAAGAGGACTCACTGCTCTTCCAGAGGACCCAAGTTCAGTTTCCAGGATCCACATCAGGCTGCTTACAACTGCCTATAACTCCAGCTCCACAGGATCCTCCCTGGGCACTGTATATACATGCACATATCCACAACAAGCATGCACACATAATTTTTAAATAATTTTAAAGTAAATCTTATTAAAAAGAAGTGTCAATGCCTGAAGCTATTTCCTTTACCCAGGTTGAAAGGGTTTTGATGATTTTGGGATCTTGGCCGTGAGCCCAAGAGCAGAGTGGGGAAGAGCCCAAGTGTGGCCTGCTCATCTGCTAACAGTGGTCCAGTTTTATGATTCTACATTTTGTGTCCCTTAGCAAGTAACTATATCTTTACTCATGAGTAGAAACACTGGAGCTGGAGAGGTAACTCAGCAGTTAAGAGCCCTAGGTGCTCTTGCTGAGAACCCAGGTTCGGTTTCCAGCACCCACATGGCAGCTAACAACCATCCGTAACTGCAGTTCCAGAGTAATCTGACACCCTCTTCTGACCTCCATGGACATTCATGACATGGGTGCGCTTACACACATGCAAGTAATAAACTCATACACACAAAATAAAACTAGTAATAAATAAATAGAAACACTGAAAAATCAGGAGAAAAAAAAATACCTAAGTTTGCTTCAAGTTTAAAAGTAAAAACTCTACCACACATCAAAACAGGTAAGATATTTCACTGTCCTCCACTCCCGAGGGAGAAAATACAAGAATATGAATACTATAATATAAGCCCAGTCTGTATTATGCGCTATGTCTAAAATGCTACAAAGTTGAGAAGAAAAAGATAGTCTATCCAGTTGAGAAGTCTAGAAGATACTTATTGGAAAAAAAAATAGACATAGTCTTGAAGATTAGTATTTTTCCAAGCAGAATGGGGGAAGGCCATTCCAGGGTGCTCTGGTTTGGAAGGTGAGTATCCTCTTCAAAGGCCCATGTGTGACAGGTTGGATACCTAGCATGGCACTGCTGGAAAAGGGCAGAGCTGTTAGGAAGTGTGTCCCATTGGGAGGTCCTTAGGTCATTGTGAGCATGTATTACACAGTGATGTCCTCCATACTGAAACAGGTGTGGCTCACTAGACCCAGGAAGCAAAACTTCACAAGTCTGAGAAAGCTGAAACCTACAAGATTCAAGGGCCTCTCTCCTGGGTTTTAGAGGTAGTAAGCAACTGCTAGGGGAGGAGATGGCCACCAGCCCGGCTATGGAGAGGAGATTCTGGACCTGTAGAGCTGCCTGCAAGTCATGCAGAGGGCTCCAGGGGCTCGGTTTTTTTGACTCATCACCATGTTGTTGGGGTGGGCTTTCCAGTAACGCACCTGTATCTGAGTTGTCCCTGTTCTTGTAAGTAATCCCTCATGTATATTCCTATAAATAACCCCCCAAAACACATTGGTTCACTGAGTTTGGTAGAATCATTACTTTGGTCCATCGTGGGATCCCTATCCAGAATAAGCAGACTATGTGTGGTATGTCTCCCCAGGAAAAGTCTCATACAATGGTATGCCCCTGTAAGAGACCGTATGACCCCATCCACTCGTCTTACCCCCACACTGCTTTCTGTGAGATTGTGAGCATCTTGTTCCAACACATACTCTCCACCACTGCCATCCATCTCATAGGGCGATGCATTCAAGGTGGAGCCATCGCCTATCCCAGTCTATGCTATCTGAAATCTGAGCCTTCAAAACTTGAGCTAAATAAAC
The DNA here is from genome assembly GCF_000622305.1 of Nannospalax galili. NCBI lineage: Eukaryota > Metazoa > Chordata > Mammalia > Rodentia > Spalacidae > Nannospalax > Nannospalax galili. Next base: position 6,365,335 of record NW_008346683.1, read on the forward strand.
CTTTTCTCTTTAGAAAGCTGACTGCCTACAGTATCTTGTTGTGGCAATAAGAAGATGATTAATCACATAGATAAACGGGATAGCAAGAAACAAGGAAGGGAGACAGAAAGCATGCAGTCAGTGTACGTCCAACAGAGTTCTCACTGACCAGGTCTTGAGCTTCCTGCCAGTCCCTGGCTTTGGTCAAAGATTGCAGTGTCTCTTCCTAAACGGTGTAATCTATTTAACTCTGAAACAAATGGCCTTCCTATTCGCAAGGAATTCTGAGCTCAATCCAGGGAGCACAGGACAGTGATGGAAAGGCCCCAAGCAGAGACCTTAAAGTACAGGGCAATGCCTGGAGATGATCAATCTGGCAATGGCATAGATAAAAATAGTGGGAGGACAGGATGAAGAGATGGCTCAGTAGTTAGCAGCACCTAGTTTCCTACACCCATGTTGGGAAGCTCACAACCACCAGGAGGATTCAGTACCTTTGACTTCCTCAGGTACTGCACATAGTTTTTTAAATAATAAAATAGAGAATCTTTTAAAAATAAATGGAAAAGGGCTGGGGAGCTGGCATAGCCATTAAAGGCCCAGGCTCACAACCAAAAAGACAGAAATAAATGGAAGAGTAACAAGCATATAGGACGCACTGCACCTACAATTTGATAACTCAAGCACTACACTGAGGGTCTGAAGCCAAGTGATTACTGCTTCTTTTGTACCCAAAGTCTCATATAAAATGGTTACTTAATTCCCAGAGAACTTTACAACCCCACTCTAGTCTTCTCTGAATTCTTTGTAATAAAAAAAGTCTGACTCTATTTTTAATGTTGGACCATTGACAGCTTTCAAGCCTCATCACTTCCTCCTTTCAGCCCAACATCTGCACAAGCTAGTGATAAAGTCTGGACACTGCTTCCCTGGGTCATCAGGAAACCCAAACTCCATCCCCCATACAGAAGCCCTCACTCTGACCCATTCCCCAACCACAGAACAAACCAAAGGCCTCTACCCTCCCTCATTCAAGCTAAATAGACCATTCTGGGTGCCACCCTATTCTCTCCAGAAAGCCTGACCAAGTGAATGATGAATCTAAGATTCTTCTGACATTTTGTGGCTCTAACAGTTTTGACATCTAACCAATTTGGGATAGGAGGACTGATATCAACCTCCACAGCCATGGTTTGATTATAAAATATATCCCATAGGTTCATGTGTTTAAACATTTGGTCCCCAACTGGTGGCACCGTTTAGAAAAGTTATGGAATTTTCAGGAGGTGGAGCCTTGCTGGAGGAAGTGCATCACTGGGCCGGCTTCTAGGACTTATAGCCTAGTCCCACTTCCTGTATGCATATGCAATGTCATCAGCCAGGGTCTTCCACCACCATGCTTTTTCTGCCTGTTGCCATATCTTCCCAGCTGTGATGGACTCTATCTCTTTGGAACTATAAACCAAAATAAGTCCTTCCTTTCTTAAGTTTTGTTTCCAGGGTATTTTATCATAGCAACAGAAAGGAAACTAGGACAACAGTGTAACTACAACTCTCAAACAGTAAGCACCTGCACCATCCTTATTATATCTAGATTACAAGTAGAAGATGTAGAGAAGAGATACAATGGAAATCTGACAAGGCTCTTGAGTATAAGAAACCACAAAGGGATGCCTGTTTATTGAAGACCTACAGCCTACAGAGTGGTTCAATGTTGATTATGTAGAAGGGTACCTTGATCCATTTCCTGTGGCTATAACAAAACACCTGAGACCAGGTAATCTATAAAGAACAGAAGTGTATTTGGGTTGTGGTTCTTGAGCACAATACCAACATATGCCTGGCTTCTGCTGAGGGCCTTCTTCCTGTGTCAGAACAGGGCAGAGGACACCACGAGACATAACAAGCACACTGGGTTGAGCTCTCTTCCCTTTCTTATAAGCCACTAATGCCATCATGGGGGCCCCCACCGTCATGACCCACTGAACCCTAATTACCTCCCAAAAGCTCCCAAATATTAACAGAGGAATCCGAGGATTAAGTTTCCAACACAGAAACTTTTGGAAGACCCACGCAAACTGCAGCAAATGGTGATGTAATTCCCTTAAATCTCTAGTTACTGACATTGAAATAATTTCGGGTTCATGTGGGTAGGTACACGGATCTGGCTTCCTCCCTGACCAAGTCTGAGACACAGCAGAGTCCCAGGAGCCACACACTGGGCTTTCCCATCAGCACTTACTGCTAACTAGAAGTCTCTACACACGTTAGAATGGAAAGAGATGCATGCTCTTGGCATTCGGAGTTAGACTGTCAGGGTAACTGAAGGGCTAAGCTGGGCAGTCACAGTCATGCTGTCAGCTCGCTCTTGGCTGTAAATCAGATGATAACGTTTCTAAGTGAGCAGTACAGAAAGTGTTCCGGTGTCTTTTCAGCCATATCTAGACTCCTAAAGGTCATGATCATAAAAAACAGATACATCCTCCAAAAGAGCCTCTAACACCAGAGTGTTAAGTACTTACACATCTTTAGCTGCTCCTGCAGGACCTAGGGAAAAAAAGAAAAAGAAATTTGTACTGGTTTGATAGCAGTGCTACAAATTAAGCCCAGTACCTAACAACATGATACTCTAAGAAAGAACAAAAAAAAATTTTTTTTAATTTCAAAAGAGGTGGGGCAAGACAAGAAAATCATAAAATTTAACTCAAGTTTTACATTTGGGGCTTAGAAATGATTCTGTCCATTTGTAACAATTGCCATAAATTATAAGCTCTTGTTTCTAAAAAGGACTGTACAGATTTGAACTCCCACGGCTGCAGAAATGTGATTTGGTCAGTGGAGTGCTTGCCTACAGTGCAAGAAGTTCTGGGTTTGCTCCCCAGCACTGCAGAAACTGGGTGTGGTGGCCTGTGCCTATCATCCCAGTACTTAGAAGGTGATGGCAAGAGGATCAGAGGTTCAACATCAGCCTCAGGAGTTGGAGACCAGCTTGGGATATGGAAGATCCAGCCAAAAGAAAGGAAGGAAAGGAAAGAAGGAGCGAGAGGGAGGGAAAGTGCTCGTCACCAAGTCTGACAACCCAAGTTTGAGTCCTAGAGCCCACATGGTAGAAGGGGAAAACTGACTCCCACAAGTTGTTCTCTGACCTCCACAAATGTGTTGCGGCACATGCATACCCCCAACTCACACACAGGAGG
>NW_008346683.1:6368548-6372244 GCF_000622305.1 Nannospalax galili
AGGGGAGGGGGGGGAGGGGAGAGACAGAAGGAGGCCCAATCTCCCATCTTGCAGACAAGGAAACTGACAGTGAGGATCATTTTCTTTTCTAAGTCATGTACCCTCCAAGCTGGTATCTACACCAAGTTGCTGAAATATTGACATTAATCATGGAACAAAATGGAGGGGATGGATTCAATGAAGAAGGCCATCTCAGGGACCTGAGCGTAGCCCCAGGAGGAATGGAAGTCATTTCCACTGTACCCTCACTTGCTGCCAGACCCTCTCCTTCCACTTCCCACACCGAGACCAAAACCAGTCCAAAGCTTTTCATAGATTCTCTGTACCCTACCCCACCTTTACCTGAAGGAGTCAGAGCTTGGTTCCCATCCTTACTGTCTATGGCATTTTGTGCCCTGAACCACTAGAAACCTCGTTTACCCTCTTAAGTTGAATGAGAGTAAAGACTGCCCTTCTCAAAGGTGGTCATGGAGATGTTAAAAGGTGGCATGTCAAGATAGCACACAAAAGTAGCATGCTAAAGTGGTATTAGCTGTCCCAGGTAATCAAATACTTCATTTTCCCTATGAATGACTCTTCAAGTCACAGAGCATTTCAGGGGAAGGAAAGTGTGCTACAAAGTAAATATACACAGGAGAAATAGTTTCCAAAACTGAAGAGAGACTCAATACCATGAAACTAGCAAGGCTGGAATCCAGTTCTGTGTTTTCCATATAGTGTGTATACCAAGAGGAGGCAATAAGCTTTAGAATTTAAAATCACTTAAACCAAAATTCTAAGAATGTTTTTAAACTTTAAAAAATGGCCATCAACAGAATGTTCTCATAGTAAAAATTAAATAAGCAACACCCCTCCAATAGCATTTTATTCCGAGTTGAAACAAGCCAGAGAATCTAGAAAAAAGACTAGATTAGAATTTCTTGGTTTTATTTTCATGGAAAAGGGGAAAGGATTCAGGGTTTGTTGTGTGGCCAGGGGAAGAGAGAGCCTGGGGTATGAGAAACTTTGATTCTCTAAGACCTGCAGAGAAGAAAATAGATCTTGAAATCCAAAGCCAATGAGGGGCACCCAGGACAAGCAGAGCAGAGGCATCTCAGGGACCAGGGACAGCGTGAGGCCAGCCCAGCAGGGAACCGGAAGGCAACATTCTGACCCAATCCGGCCCTCACACCACTGTTTGTCTAACAGTCACTAAATCATTTTGCTTCGGTGTCTAGTGAATGGGGACACCCTGGGCCGACAGAGGCAGTTAAGAAGGCAATGCACAATAGCGAGTGTGAAATGACTTTCAAAACAGCAGTGTGTTGTATAATCAGCCCTAGCTTCAGAGAGCTATCAGGTCCTCTCCATCTGCTTCACCTTGATTGCACCAAGCTAAGGGAACTATCAAGGGCCTCTCCCTGCTGGGCTCACTGTCATTTAACAACCCAGCAGGCTCAAGGGAGATGAATGGTATCACCTTTCAGAAGGAAGTCCATAGATCTTTCTGCTCTAAGGTGTGGCTCACTGGAAAGGGCACCCTCTGTCAAATGACTGCAGCTGAGGAGGCAGGGAGGAGTCAGACACTACATCAAGTGCATATCCCATTGTAAAGTTCACTGTGTTTTCAAATGGGAAAGACAGCTGGCATCTGAGAAGCCAGGAAGCCCAGTGTTAGAGGTAAGGTTACAATTGGGCTATAGAAAATATGACTCCACATACAAATACTTCACAGTGACAAAAGGAAGATAATGTTTAGAAACCCTCAGCATAATTATACATAAGTAAATAAAATGTGAAATTTAAGCCACTTCCTCCTGAAAAGATACCAGATTATAAAATGATCAGAAATGTGATTACCCTCCATGTAACAGTTTAATCACACTTTGTTTAATTACAGTAAACCAGATCAAAGCTTCTAATCTAATTTATGCAAAAAAAATGCCTTGACTAGAACTATTCAGATAGCGACAAGATCCCACTTGCTCTAAACTGTGTTTTCAAGTCATCTGATTTATAATTTATTAAACAAATATTTATAGCGGTGCATCGACTTCTCGGCAGGCCCCAGGGATGCATCATGAATTTCTGTTAATACCACTTCATTTCCTGCCAAACTGGCTCTTTGCTGTTTAAACACAGCATTAGTGGGTTAATGTAATAGGCCTTAGAAGAAACAGAGATGGAGGGAAGGTTGCAGTGCCTCATATGAAAAGCACCAAAAAATGCTAAATTTTGCAAGTCAAAAGATTCAACAACTAGTTTGCAAAACTATACAAATGAGCATCATAATTTTAAATGTCTTCCTGACAAATAAAGAGGGGGCAAGTCACTCTCAGAAAAGCCTTCTGTGTAGTTCTAACAACAAAAGGAGATTTTGTGGGGGCTGGAGAGATGGCTCAGCCGTTAACAGTACTGGTTGCTCTTGCAGAGGACCTAGATTCGGTTCTCAGCACCCACATGGTGGCTAACAATCGTCCATAGCTCCAGTTCCAGGGGATCTGACATCCTCTTTTGACCTCCACACATATTGTACAATATGAGTGCACCTACCTACATGCAAGCAATATATTCATACACATAAAAATTAAAAAAAGGAAATTGCAAGTGCTTAGATGACCTAAGGAAGAACGTTTTTCTCAAAGTAACTGTTTCTTTAATATTTAAATATGGCAGGCTGTTCAAGTCAGTTCACTTTGCTCTCACGGTTACCTTTCCCATCACATACTTGGAACGATTTTATTATTGTATCTATGAGTTTTCAAAGTCAAAAGTTTGTCACTTAAAAATGTGCAGCAAACTCAATTTACCCAATTTTTAAAATCTGATATTAAGATATCATACAGATTTGGGCTTTTCACTTGGTTCTTCACACCCTTGGAATTTTCCATGTGATTAGGATCATAGGAGTTTTTCATTCTTATGGAAGGATCCTTCTCCAAGATCCTATCCAGCTTCAGCATGGGGGCTGGTGGCCAGAAAGACTAAACCCTGAGAAACATGGAACTCTGAACTCCACTCCTCAACCTTCAAGGAGAGGAGAGAGATGGAGTTCATTGCCAAGGGCCAACAGCTTGGCCATGCCCATGTGTTAACTCTCCACAGATCCTGCAGAGGGCCTGGCTCCATGAACTTCAGAGCCACTGACACATCCATGTGCCATAGGTGGCACGTCCCAACTCTGTAGGGACAGGGGCACCCTGCTTTGCATGCTTCCAGTCCCGGCCCTGTGCACCTCTTCATCCAGCTACTTTCATTTGAATTCTTCGTGATAAAATACAAGAATGAGTAAAGTATCTTTGTGAGTTCTGTCAACCATCCTAGCATTTAATGGAACCTGAAAATTGCAGTTGTGAGATCTCCTGAATTCATAGCCAACTCAACAGAAGTGTGAGCATTTGGTTGTTGGTTGGTTGTGGTTTGTTGAAACAAGGTTTTACTACATAGCTGAGGTTGGCCTCAAGTCCACTATATATCCCAGACTGGCCTTAAATTCATAAACCTTGGGCTGCCAAGATGGTTCACTGGGTGGGTAAAGGCACCTGCTGCCAAGCCTGACAACCTAAGTTCAATCCCCAGGACCCATATGGTGGAAGGAGAGAACTGACTTCCCCAAGTTGTCCTCTGACCTCCATAACTGTGTCATGCCACACACACACACACACACACACACACACAGACAAATAAATAAATAAATAAATAAATAAATAAATATCT
>NW_008346683.1:6372317-6373231 GCF_000622305.1 Nannospalax galili
AAATAAATAAATATCTAAAATTTTTTGTTTAATTCTATGGCTGATAATTTGCCTAGCATGCATGAGGACCCAACTCAATAACCAGCACCACCAAATTAATTAATTAGCTGATTAGAAACTTTTGGAAAGAAATACATAGAAAAATTAGTATTTGGGAGGACTACATTCAATGCGACATGTCTTGCACTCCAGAAACACAAACAAATATTATTCCTAGAGAATGATCAAGACAGCTACAAGCAAAACATGGCATCAGCTGGGTAGCTGGAAGATGTGCTCATCATCTTGGTTCCATAGGAAGATGCTCCTTTGGGGTGCCTCTGTCTTGTGTGTGGAAAATGAGTCATGCTGCCCAGAATGCTCTTGGTAGTTTGAACTCATACATTTGTTAATACCAGAGGGTCCTCACAAGAGCCAAGTTTTACTTTAAAGAAAATACTTGTCTTCCCTCCCACCTCTATGGTATAGTGCCCAAATCAGAGTGTGTATGTGCATGCCAGGCAGGAGTTTGAGACACACCCAGCCCAAGAGCCCCACCACTGAGCCACACCCCAGCCCAAGAGCCCCATCACCGAACCACACCCCAGCCCAAGAGCCCCATCACCGAACCACCCCCCAGCCCAAGAGCCCCACCACTGAGCCACACCCCAAACCCCTTACTACTTCTAAAATAATAGCATACATTTTCACATTAGAAAAAATTAGCCTGTTGATAGCTTTCTGACCAGTATACTATAGGTTCTTTATACAGTTTATGTAATATATTGGAAGTAGTTATTGGTGAATAAATTACTAAATTACAATGACGCCCATTGTGCACTCTTCAAACTGAGTGGTGATAATTCAGACACACAGACACACACTCAGATACAGATGCACACACACACACACACACACAAATAATATACATGAAG
>NW_008346683.1:6373343-6398617 GCF_000622305.1 Nannospalax galili
AAGAGCCCCCCCACTGAACCATACCCCAGCCCAAGAGCCCCACCACTGAGGCATACCCCAGTTCAAGAGCCCCACCACTGAGCCACACCCCAGCCCAAGAGCCCCATCACCGAACCACACCCCCGCCCAAGAGCCCCATCACCGAACCACACCCCCGCCCAAGAGCCCCATCACCGAACCACACCCCCGCCCAAGAGCCCCATCACCGAACCACACCCCAGCCCAAGAGCCCCACCACTGAGCCACACCCCAGCCCAAGAGCCCCACCACTGAACCACACCCCCAACCCCTTACTACTTCTAAAATAATAGCATACATTTTCACATTAGAAAAAATTAGCCTGTTGATAGCTTTCTGACCAGTATACTATAGGTTCTTTATACAGTTTATGTAATATATTGGAAGTAGTTATTGGTGAATAAATTACTAAATTACAATGACGCCCATTGTGCACTCTTCAAACTGAGTGGTGATAATTCAGACACACAGACACACACTCAGATACAGATGCACACACACACACACACACACAAATAATATACATGAAGAATTTATAAAAAGAAAAAAAACCTATAGATTTGCAAACTGTTCTTACAACATAAAACAATCAGAAACATAAACGCTATGGCTCTTATGAGAAATAATAAAAACATGTAGGAATGTTTTATTCTGTTTTATAAAAGAAAAATCCTGCTGAGAACTATATAAACATAACTATATAAGAACAAACAAAATTCTTTTTAATTTTGACAGTTCACTATGGTTCCTCTGACCCATAATAGTTCTAAAACTGGGTCACATTCTCAGTCTGGCCAAAAGAAGCAGAACAATAGCTCATTAGTTCGAAACAATGCTTATTTTTAAGGAACAAGTTAAAAATTACAGATTCGTAAATCATATTTCTTCCACTAATGGAGAGAAAAATTTTAGGTCACCATGCCCTAGGAACAGAAAATTATGTTGATGAGTGTAGAAAAGTCTCTTTGCTTCCAGGTTGTCTTTCTTAAGTGGCTATACTTTAAATTGGTAAAAATAAAATAAAATAAATGAAGACAGGGCTGGGGAGATGGCTCAATGAACAAGAGCACTTGCTGCAGACACAGGAACACCTAGTGCAAATACCCAGCACGACACAAAAGGTGGGCATGGCTATGCATGCCTGTAGTTTTAAAGGTTTTATTTATTATTTTTATGTTTATGTTTTGCCTGCATGTAGTGTACCATGTGCATGCATGGTGCCCCTGGAGGCCAATAGAGGGCATCGGATCCCCTGCACATGGAGTTAAAGATGAGTATTAGCTGCCATTTGGGTGCTGGGAACCAAACCAGAGTCTTCTGGAAGAGCAGTAAGTGCTCTTAACCGCTAAGCCACCTCTCCAGCCCTATGCCTGCAGTTTTTCTCATATCCCATCTCCCTCCTTCTCCACCTCACATCTGCATCTCTCCTTAGTCAGTCATCCAGGAGTCTGACTTCAGGACCTCCACCCTTAGACGAGGTTCCATGACCTTGGTCCAGGCTCTCAGCACTTCAGTGACTCCAGATGGCAGCTTTGAAATACACCCTTCCGTATGTGTGCACCTTCCAGGGCTTGCTCCCCCTTCCATGCCATTGTAAAGATCTTTCCTCATGGAAAGCTCACAGTAAGAGTACACTCAGCACTGAGAGCAAAGGCTCCTATTTTAAACAGTTTACAAGCATTAACTAAATCTTACAGAGGTTCATTATCACTTCCCCATGTTACAGTGGAGGAAACTAAAGCACAGGCAGCTTAAGCATGCTGTCCAAGGTCATAGCACATGGATGGCAGGAGCAGGACTCCAAGCTGGGCCTTTGGGCTCCAAAGCCCACTCTCAGCTGAGGCCTCAGTGCCTTTCCATCCTCTTCTTCACTCCAACCACTCCTCCTTCCCTTCCATCAAGGAACCCAGTGAACCAGCCATTCCAGGCTTCTCATCACCACCTAAACATACCAAGGCCGTTTCCGTCTCCAGGACCCCACAGGACACTGTAGATACCTGCAGCCAAGGGTGGGACACACCGGTGGAATTCTTGCCTAGCATTCGAGAAGCCCTGGGTTTTACTCCTCCCTCCCCCATCCTCCCGCCAGAAAGGAAAAAGGCAAAGCCTGCTCTTCCATATTCTGTTTATTCAAATTTCACAGATGCCGCAAAGCCACTCAGGTCCCACTTCTCCCCTGCAGACATCCCTGACTGCTGACAGTTCTGGCTCATTCTTTCTGTTGCAACATGGGTCACAGTGTGCTCACATAACTTGATTTCCTATATAATTTGCTTCCCATATATACTTACTCATTTGAATAAGTATTTTTGGAGAACTCAAAAATTCCATTAAAAGTTTGGAGACTGAGGAACTAGGAAGATGGCTCACTGGGTAAAGTACTGTAGGAGCCTAAGGACCTGAGTTTGGATCCCATGTAAAAGCCAGGGGCAGCAGCATGTGCCCCAGCACATGAGACGGGAAGGTGAGCAGACAGGAGGATCCCCAAAGCTTGCTGGCCAGTCTAACCAAAGCGGTAAGCCCTGGGCTCAGTGAAAGACTCTGTCCTAAAAATTAAGGTGGAAGCTAGATGTGATGGCGCATGCCTTTAATCATAGTACCCAAGAGGCAGGGGCAGGAGGAACTCCATGAGATTGAGGCCAGCGTGGTCTACATAGCAAGTTCCAGTCAGCTGGGGCTACAGGGAGACCCAGTCTTTAAAAACCTAAATAAATAAATAAATAAATAAATAAATAAATAAATAAATAAATAAATAAATGTGGAGAGTGATAGAGGAAGACTAGAGGACAATTTCTAGCTTTGCACCTGCACAGACAGACAGACAGACAGACAGACAGACACAGACAGACACAGACACAGACACACACACACACACACACACAGTGTGTAACATATGTATAGACACAATTTTTAAAAAATTTAAGTTTAGAGACTAGAGACTGAGGATACTGCTGTGAAGAAAATATAAGGGGCTCTCGGGAGGATGCCCCATGAGGGAGGGCAACAAATGAGGGAAGAAATAAATAAAGAGCAGCTCTCCAGCACAAAGTGCGACATACTTTCGAAACAGAAGGGAGGTGCTGACCATCTTTCTACCATTAGGGGCAGTGAGGAGAGAGTAAGGTACGATATAAGTGACTATTTTGATGTTTTCAAAATCTTCTTGTCCACTGAGGCGAGGCAGCTTGCTCTAAGGATCCCCATCTCTGCCTTCTAAACACTGGAATTACAGGCAGGCAGGCTGCCACACCCACCCAGCATTTATATCAGTACTGGGGATTCAAACTCCAATGATAAGGACTACTGAGCCTTCTTCCCAGGCCCCCAAAGGAACTTTAAAGAAATTTTTCTGGTTTACATTAAAAAGACTCGCTTAATAGTATATATCTATAGAATGTGTGTGTGTGTGTGTGCACGCACGCGTGCACTTGCACAGGTATACATGTGCATATGGAGGTTGGACATCAACCTCAGGTCCTGTTCTTCAGGAGCCATCTCCCTTTTTTCTTAAGACAGGGTCTCTCACTCGCCTGGAACTAACCAAGTAGGCTAGGCTGGCTAGCCAGCAAGCCCCAGGCATCCTCCTGTCTCCTGTCTCCTGTCTCCTCCTGTCCAGTGCTGCAATTATACATGCCACTACTCGGCTTTACTGACATGGGTTCCTGGGATCAAACTCAGGTCTTAGTGACTGGGAGGCAAGCACCTTGCCAAACCGAGCCATCTCTCAAGCCCCTCTGTGTGATCCTTTTAAAGGGACTGAGTAACCCCTTGGACTTAAATATTTGCCTCTTGAGGGGCAGGTTCAAGGGAAGACAAGAAGCCAGAACATCTGACTACACCAGCAGGGAGCCACCCAAAAGGTCCCTGTGTTAGAAGAACTATGACACTTTTTAAAAAGTCTTTTTAAACCCAGATGTTTCTCAGGGAAAATGTGCTAAATCGTCACAAAGTGGAAACTATTCAAAGCCTTACCATAGCTCTAGGTTGGGAAAATCAAATCCTACATAGAGAGTGACCCTATCAGAACAATAAAGTGGGCTGTGGCTGGGCATGGGGGCAAGCCTGGAAGTCCAGCACTTAGGAGGACTCTGAGGAAAAAAAGATGATAGATGATAGATAGATAGATAGATAGATAGATAGATAGATAGATAGATAGATAGATCATAGATAGATAGATGATAGATATAGATAGATAGATAGATAGATCATAGATAGATAGATGATAGATGATTGATAGATAATAGACAGACAGACAGAATAGATAGATGAATAGATGGATAAGCTGGGGAGGCAGCTCAGCGACAGTGCTTGCTTAACATATACAAACATAAGGTTGGATAGCCAGCACTACAAGGAAAAGAAAAAAGAAAAAAACAGACTGGAGTGCGCTTCCATACTCAAGGGGACTCACTCCATCTGTGTTAACAATTCAACTCGTCTCCCCAGGAAGCCTTCGCAGATGAACTCTGTCATCCAGCATCTCCTGGCATTTGGGTGTTCGCAGTGTGTTCTACTATAGATGGCACTGGGACTGCCCTCACATGCTAATCCTTCCTCCCAGACCTTTAGCTTCACAACAGACAGAAAACATTATTCTACAATCATCCACCACTGGCAGCCCCACCTCGTTTCTCCACTGATGTGGCATACAGAATCACATTTACTCACGTCCCTGACTGCATATTAATCTGTGATATTAGCCACGTTCACCAGGCTAAAGCCAAGAAACACAACAGTCCAGATAGCTGAGAGAAGGGAAACAGTTATCTGGCTTTGTCTGAATCTCACAGGGTATGAAATGGAGCTTAAAATGGTGATTTGAGGCTAGAGGATATTAGAACAATGTGTTGAGGAAAGAAAGTAGATTTGTCATTTTCTTGTAGAAAAATACTCAAGGGAAGGCACCTGTCTTCAATGTATTAATAACTTTTTACTGTATGATGGTAATGGTAATGGAGTTTCACACATGCCTTAGGAAACAGGATATAGTCAACTACTCCCCACAGTATAAAGGAACAAACCTAAGCTCAGAAAAGCAAAATAAAATGCCCATGGCAACCCACCCAGCAACAGTGCCAAAGCCACGTGTAACCCTGACCTTCCAGGTCACATGTAAACCTGACCTTCCAGGCTTCAAGGTCACCAGCCTTTTCCTCACCGTTTCTTTGCCCTTTTACCTATTTAATTTTTTTAGGTGTGGCTGCTGAAAAGTATGGATTATTGAACGTAAGATTCCTGGGACATAGTAGACATTTTGTTTTTATTTTTTATTTTACGTGTATGAGAGTATTGCCTGCATGTATGTAAGTGTACCTGTGTTATGCAATGTCTGTGAAGGTCAGAAGAGGGCACTGGATCCCCTGGAACTAGAGTTACAGACGGTTGTTAGCCACCATGTGGGTGCTGGAATTCGAACCCAGGTCCTCTGCAAGAGCAGACAGTGCTCTTAACTCCTGAGCCATCTCTCCAGGCCCTCCTAGGATATTTTAGAAACTGTGTGTCACACCTGAATGACAAGGACAACAATTATTGTCCAAATTTCATACTGCCTGGGCTCAGGACACATTTATAACCCGATCACTAACGTGTGTGATGCTGAAGTCACAGCTCACAGCTGAAACAGATTATCTTTGCTTTGGGGTATACGTTTGTTCCCCACTAGCTCCCATCTTGATGTGCTCCCTTTCAGAAACTAAACTTCTGATCACCAGCCAACAGAAAATAACAATGACCAAAGCCAGCCAGCTGGACACACAAGCAGAGGAATGTTTGGGAACAACTTCTCAAAGCCAAGGGCAGAGTCTCGGAAGAAGAGATATGCAGGCACTCCCACTTGGTGCCCCTCCTACACTCCTCATCTCGTTCTTCTCTGAACATAAAGTCATTTTTAGGAAAGAGCAAGCTGGGAAACGGCACACCATTACATGTGCACCCTTCACAAACAAAAGCGATGGCTAAGGACATGTACTTTGAAGGGTTTTTTTCAATATAACTATACTTCCTTTTGCCCAATAAGAGATATACTCAAGGGGAAAAATTTTTTTAAAAGGTCAATCAAATATTTGTAAAGAGAATCATATTTGCCCAAGAAATAAGATTTAAAAAAAAAAAAATAAGACATAGCTCACAGCTGGCCTGGAACTCCCTATGTAGACCAGGCTGGCTTTGAACTTGCAGTAATCTTCCAGCCTCTGTCTTCGGAGTATCAGCATTATAAGCTAATTTTATCAAGCCTGCCAGAAGAAACAAGATTCATGGTCTTGTAGGGACTTTTTTCTTTTCGCAACTGTTTTCAGACAGGGTCTCATGTACCCCAGGCAAACCTTAAGTTCATATAGAGAGAAGTACTGGAGAGTGGCCTTGACCTCCCGATCCTCCTGCCTGGGGTTACAGGCATGTGCCACTATGACCAAGTTTAGCGGGTGCGAAAGATAGAACCCAGGGCACTGTGTATTGTAGGCAAGTATTTTACCAGCAGAGCTATATCTTCAGCCCTTTAATATAATTCTCAGACCATTCAGCCACGCTGCTGCTGCCACTGAAATACAATTCTTTTTTGGTCTTTTTGAGACAAGGTCTCCGGTGGCCTGGAACTCACTATGAAGACCAGGCTGGCCTTCAACTCCCAAAGATCTGCCTGCCTGAGATCTGTGCTGGGATTAAAGGTATACGCCACCAACCCAGGCCTGAAATACAATTCTTATGTTAATATTTTGGAGCTACTTTACCATCATCACTCTGATTTCCACTTAAGAATGGTACTTCTCCCTTTTACCCTCAAATTTGACAAGCAGCTCATGAATAACAAGTAAATGTAATAATTCCTCCACTTTTAAGGAAATCTGTTACAAGCCCTTCTTCAGTTTTTTTTGTTGTTGTTTAGGTTTGGTTTGGCTTTTTTTGTTGTTGTTGTTTTTGTTTGTTTTTGACAGAGTCTCCCTAGTTCCAGCCTGCCTGGAAGTTACTATGTGGATTGCAGAGATCCACCAGCCTCTGCCTCCCAAGGGCTGGGATCAAAGGTGTCCCACACCACGCCCGGCATGTGCTTTGTTTTTACATTAACCTTTTTTACAGTACAGCGCATGTGCAGAGGATTACTCCGGACCACAGCACCTAGGATACGGAGATACACAGTTGTGGAGACACTGTCCTGGTTTCCAGTGGAGCCTCCCAAGCTTCAGTCCTGTCCTTGCTCTCATTTGCATAAGACAGCAAGCTAACTCACTGCTATGTGACTCTAAAAGATGTGTTTTGCTGTTCATGGTATCACAAAGATCTTAATTCAAGATAAGGAAAGTCACCTGTAACAGCTAAACTTTCCTAGATCTAGACTCCCACGTTTTAGTTCCATTTCTTTCTCTCTCTCTTTTTTTTTTTTTTTTTTTTTTTTTTTTTTTTTGTCATTTTTTGAGACAGGGTCTCCCTGCAGTCCCTGGAGGGACTGGCCTGGAACTGGCTATGTAGACCAGGCTTGCCTGGAACTTACAGAGATCCACCTGCCTCTGTCTCCTGAGTGCTGGGACTAGGGACCTGCGCCACCACTGCCCGCCTAGTTCCATTTCTTAAAAACAGAAATGTATGTCCACATGTATGCTCACTGGCAGCCAAAAAGGTAAAACAAACTTGGCCAATGAGCTGAGCAGATTTCCACACTGGCTCCCATCATGTGAATGTTAAAAGTTTAGCCCAGCTTAGTGGCTCAGGCCTTTCATCCTGCCTAAACAGGAGGCAGATTCAGGACTGCAAGTTCCTGCCTAGGCAACAGAGTGAGTTCAGGGCAAGCCTGGGCAACTTAGTGATACCCTGTCTAAAAATAAAAAGCAACAAAAGCTCTAGGGATACAGCTACGTGGCAGAATTGAAAAACCCTAGGTTCAAACCTCAGTACTGCAACCCATCAGCCAGCCACCAATAACTGTCAAGCCTTCAGGTCTGAGTTAAGGGAAGTGACAGGCCCAAGGTTACAGTCATTACGACCCACACCAACCTCGAAAATACTGCAGCACCTGACTGCTGTTTGCTTTTGCTGGCTGCAGTGGGCTGTGCCATCTAATTGGGCTCAGCTAGGGGAGCTGGGGTCTCCTGACCAAAATGACACTAAAATAGGTCAGCAGAGAATTTCCCCCAAACAAACCCAGACTATCTTCAATCAGGTGACATCCGCTAGGTTAAAACTAAGGGCTGAGTTTTACAATAAGCTCATGGACACAAAGCCTGACTGACCAAGGGTATCTAGAAGCCCTGCCCTGCCAACCAACCGTATGAAGTAGCGCACAGCCAAGTTTCAATATGTTTTTAAACGAACAATATTTCAACAGAGCAACCAGGTCGGAGGCTCTGCCACAAACATCTCAGCATCCTGGGGCTTCTGCAGCTTCTCAAATATCCTAAGCGCACCGGGAGGTCTTAAGTAGGCAGATCCACACCCAAGCATTTTTTTTGGAGCAGCTCTCCTTAATCCCACGGGCACTCGGCCCCACCCCATCCCCACAAAAGTCTTGACTTGCTAGACTGCACTTTTCCAGGTGCAGGGTCTAGGAGCCGAGAGGCGGGGGGAGGGTGGAGAGAGGACCGGAACACGTCTGGGAAATCCAAAGGGTGCAGTGCCCACGGGCTGCAGGGGCCTCCCCTGGCGACAGTCCTCCCCGCGATCCCTCCGCAGGCTGCTGGGTCCGGGCGTGTCCGCCCCCGCTCGGAGCACCCGCTAGGCTTTCGGTCTTTCCAGAAGCTGGGTGATGCGTCCCTGTCCGGGGAAACCTTGCTGCAGAGAGGGGACTGCGCGCCCTGCCTCTCCCAGGTGCGCGTCCCTACTGCAGTCACCGCTCCCTTGGACCCGCAGCCCCGGCTCACCTCGGCCCGCGCCCGCGCTGGTGGCCGTGGAGTTCCCGCAGCCCATCACGCCGCCGGGGAAGCCACTCTCCGGAGCTCTTGGCCGCCGCAGGTCCTGGGGGCGGAGACCGAGATGGAGGCGGCGCGGCGATCAGGGAGCGCGCGGGACCCTCCCCACCGTGGGGACAGCCCTCGCCCCCGCCTCGCCTCGCGCGGGGACCCCGCCGGACCCACCCATCACCGCGGCAACCGCGGCGCCGTCCAATCTGCAGCCTCCTGCGAGCTCCACGGCCGGGCATTGGTGGTGGTTCAGAGGGGGCGGGAGTTTAAAGTGGGGTTTGCTGGGGGGCAGGGCGAAACCGATGGGCGTGGTCCATTCAAATGGGGCTGGGGAGCGCGGGATACCCACCTGTCCACTCTCGGCTTCCTCTTTACCATCTTTCTTTCCTCACTTTCCCTCCCTGCCCCCACCCAGGACGTGGGGAGGAGAGGAAGTGACTGAGAACACCTGCCTTGGAGCATCCTGGGTGTCCCAGGAAGAGTGATTGACTAAAACGCTGTTGAGGTCTGAAGCTAAACCAAAACCGTGCTTTCACAGACAACTGATGCAGCTCCGTTCCCCCCGACCACACTGCCTAGAAGACTTCTTCCACAGACCTACTTCTCTTTAAAATCAGTGACTACTGCCAGATCTGTAACTGGATTCCCAACCTGCTCTCTCATTTAAGGCAGAGCTATGAATGTACATGGTCCTTTTCAACCTAATAGTTGGGCAAGTGTAACCGAGGTCAGATTGGGTTATAACGTGTAAGTGTAAATGGTCAGATTGGGTTATAAGCCCTGCTATACCACCTGATAGCTGTGTGACTTCAGCTTGGGAAATGACGGCAACTGGTGCCTCTAAAACACCCAACACAGTACCTGAGCCTCTGTCCATGCCAACCGCGAGCAGGAAGGCAAGGATCCACCATTTCTTACTATCCTCTGGGCTCGCAGTACAGATTCAATAAATGCACTGAGTGGTGAACTCAAGCCAGGAATTAAAGCGCCATTTTAAACTCACTTGGTATTTATAGAGCAACCAGCCTGTGCCAAGTCCTTTGCTAAGTTCCGGGGATACAGACTTGAGGGAGACAGTTTCACCAGGCAGACAAATTATAAACAAATTAGCTTCAACAAGCAGAAGGAATGCCAACAGAGGGATGCATAAAGGCAGGGCTTACAAGATGGTCCTAAAACCACACAGGTGAGTTAGAGAAAGCCATCTAAAACAAAGCTCCAGCAGACTTTTTTTTTTTTTCAGTAAGTTAGTTCTTTGACAATTCATACATGTTTATAATGCATTCTAGTTACTCTCCCCCTCCCCATCCTCTCTTATACTCTACACCCCCCACCCCCACCCTCACTAACATCTCCCTTCTCCCTGTCCCTTTCTCAGATTCATTTTAGTTTTGTTATGTGACCCTTTCAGTTTAACCAGGGTCATCTATATGTGACCATTGGATTGGGGCTATCCTTTGGAGCCAGTCAACAGTGGATACACAACTGAAGGCAATGACGCCCCCCCCCTTACCTGAATCTATCCATAAGAAGTGAGGCTTAGGATCCCCTGAGACAGTCCTGCATCCATACCTGGCTGTTGAGGGGCCCATTCTTATGCAAACCAGTGAATTCATTCATAGTCATCGAAAGTTTGTTTGCAATGACTGTGTTTTGCCTAGAAGATGGCATTTCACAGCCCTTCTCCTTATCTTCTGACTCTTTTGATCCTTCCTCCTTCTCTTCTGGAATGTTCTCTGATCCATGGAAGGGCTGTTTAGGGCTAAGCATTCAACCATCACTTTCAGCGCCATCTGTAATCATAACTCCCTGCTCTCATCACAGTTATGGAAAGAGATGCTCATCTGATGAAGGCTGAGAATTGTGACTGTCTGTGGTTAGAAACATATATTTAGAAGGTGGTCCATCACTGTGTTAATTTAACAAAACAAGTGAGTTAAGTTCCTTCTTAGGGCCTATGATCTCCCCTGCCGTAAACTTTTGAGTGGGTTTACAGTACCAGGTATGGATTCCCTCTTGTGGAGTGAGCTTCAAATCCAGCCAGAAAGCAGTTGGTTACCACCATAACAGATACACCACTATTTCACAGTTGAGCAGGTTGGTATCGTACTTTGTAGGCTTCATAGCTGGATAAGACCACTGATGCCTCTTCTCCCCTAGCATCTTACACAGCACTTTCTGGAAAAAGCTATAGCAGGGCACAGACTTCCAGCTCAGTTCTAACTTGACTTCTTATATCATGCAACCAAGATATGTCTTCAGCAATTAGGTCTTATCATCTAGTTCTGGTTCACAACCAAGAGCAACAGCAAGAGCTTGCAATGTTTTGTGGGCCTCTACCAACCAACACCTCTTAAAGAGTTATCCCACACTTGGCACTGGTGGTTTTGTTTAATATCTATCACTTCAACAAGTGCTTTTTCCAGCCATGCAGGGTACCTCCCTTCTCTTTTTTTTTTTTTTTTTTTTTTTTTTTTTTTTTTAGATTACAAGATTATAGGTTTCTATATGGCTTTTTAATACCCTTTTCATTTTGGTTGACCCTGTCCCCCTCCTCATGACCCCTATCCCCTCACTCCTCCCTACTTAAACTTCTCTATCCCAGTAGCTGTCACTCACCCTCCCTCCCAGCACCCCCACCCACACCGCAATGTCCTCTTTCTAGATTTCTAGCCTCTATGGGAACTCTAACTTGAATACACACAGAGATTCAAAGCTAGGATCCACATACAGATAGTGTTTGTCTTTCTGTGCCCAAATGACCTCATTCTGTGTGATTTTTTTTTTTTTTTCTAGCTTCATCCTTTTACCTGAGTTGTGCAGAAATTTCCTCTGAGATAAGACATCCGTCTTGGAGGGAAACTGGTTGAGACAGGATGTTCTAAGGGGAAGTAAAATATTCTATCCTGAAGGGAAGCTCCTTAAGCTTAGAAAATAAACAATGTAATAGCTTCAGAAAGTCCCTGAAACTGACCAGATTCATGAGGCCTCTTCTCTCCTTCTCCAATCATATATAAACTGTAAGGACAGCAGAGAGACACTCAGCTCATCCAAGCTGCCTAGAAAAACCAGAGACCAGCCCAGCTGTCTGGAAGAGGCTCAGAACAACTGAGCCACCTGGAAAGAACATTCTCCAACCTTGCTGCCTGCCTGTTGTGCAGTGCACACCAAGCTTCCTGCTTCTATGAGCTGTCACTCATGCTAGGGTGAGCTTTTGGTGATGCAACTGTCTTGGAGTCATTTCTGCTCCTGTAAGTAACCTTAATAAAATTCATTAGTTCACCAAGTAGGACTTTGGTGGTGTCTTTATCTTGGCCTTTCATTGATTCCTTATCTTGGTTAAGTGACATTTTGTTCTCATCTCCCCAGGAATAGTGTCATTCAACAACCTGCAAATTTCTTTTTTTTTAATTTTATTTATTATTTTTATTTTATGTGTATGTGTGTATTGCCTCCACGTAGGTAAGTGCACCCGTGTCGTGCACTGCCCATGGAGGTCAGAAGAGGCTGGAGTTAGGGACAGTTGTTAGCTGCCATGTGAGGTCTGGGATTTGAACCCAGGTCTTCTGCAAGAACAACCAGTGTTCTTAACCTCTGAGCCATCTATCCAGCCCCACAACCTGCAAATTTCATAATTTCATTTTCTCCTTTACAGCTGCATAAAAATTCTGTTATGTATATGTATCACATTTTGATCATCCCTTTATCAGTTAGCGGACACATAGGCTGATCCCATTTCCTAGCTATCATGAATAGAGCAGCAATGAATGTGAATGAGCAAGTATTTCAGTCCTAGGATATAGAGTCTTTTGGATATATGCCTAGCTGTGGCAGAGCTGGGTCATGTGCTAGATCTATTGCTAGCTTTTTGAGGAAATCTCCACACTGATTTCTATAGTGGCCATACCAGCTTACACTCCCACAGGCAGTGAGTAAGGGTGCCCCTTTCCCTACCCCCACGCCAGCATTTTTGTCATTTGTCATTTCATCTTAACCATTCTGACTACAGTGAGATGAAATCTCAAAGTAATTCTCATTTGCATTTCCCTGATGTTTAATGATGTTGAACATTTTTTGGTGTTTATTAGCCAATCATATTTCTTCTTTTGAGAACTCTCAGCTCAGATCTGTAACCCATTTTGTGACTGGGTTATTTCTTTCCTTGTTTTGGTTTTTCAGTTCTTTGTGTATCCTAGATACTAACCCTCTGTCAGATGTATATCTGGCAGAGATTTTTTGCTCATTCTGTAGTCTGCCTCTTCATTCAATTGTTTTCTTTGCTCAGGAGGCTTTTTAGCTTTATGAGGTCCCATTTGTCAATTGTTGGTCTTATTTCCTGAACAACCAGCATACTTTCTAGAAAGTCCATACTTATGCCTGTATGTTGTAGTGTTCTAGTTTGCTTAAAATTGCTGTGATAGAAAAACTGACCAAAACCAACTTGAGGAGGAAAGGGTTTATCTGGCTTATAGCTCACAGTCCATCATCAAGGGACGCCAAGGCAGGAACTCAGGACAGGAGCCTGGAGCACAAACCATGGAGGAGTGCTCCTTACTGCCCTGACCAGTGCGCAGCCTGTTTTCTTATACAACACAGCACCACCTACCTGGGGTGGCACTGCCCACAGTGGGCTGGACCCTCCCACATCACTCAACAATCAAGAAAATGCCCCCACAGGCATGGCCACAGGCCAGTCCAATGGAGGGAATTCCTCAGCTGAGATTCCCTCTACTCAGGTGTGTCAAGTTGACAACTGAAGCTCTCCAGCACATGTACTATTCTCTCTACCTTCTTTTCTAGCAGTTTCAGAGTTTCAAGTCTGTGATTCATTTGGAGTTGACTTTTGTGCAGGGTGAGAGGTAAGGGTCAAGTTTCCGTCTTCTACATGTGGACATCCAGTTTTCCCAACACCATATATTGAAGATGCTCTCTTCCTGAGAGTGTATTGTCCAAAATCAGGTGGCTATGATTGTACGGGCTTAAGTCTGAGTCTTCTATCCCACTGACCTATGTGTTTGTCCATCTCTGACTCTGGTTTTGTTCGTTCTTGACCAGACTGTCTGCTGGCTCTTGGTCACTGGCTGGTGTTGCTACCTCTAACCTTGGTGTCCCAAGTGCCGTTAAGTCTACTAAGCTTTCTCTGTTCTCACAGCTACCAAGAAGAAGCTGTGGTGTTCTTGGTTAGTTCTTATCTATAGGACGGTCTGGTATCTCTTTCCTGAAATGAGGGCAGGCTTTCCCCGGGGGTCTCATGGGAGCTAGCCAGCCTACCGACACTGGTCTTGTCTGTCTCTTCTTGGGTCCCCCTTGGCTGTCTCATATCCAGCTGAAAGCTTTTTTGTTCTCATTCTTAGTGCTCTGGCTTCATCATTTTAACCCTAAGATTCCCTTTTAACTAACTTGCCATTGTGATATATGTGAGCAACTTGTAGTTTCCACCAATTCTTTTTCCTTACAGCCTCCTGTGAGCTAACTCCAGCCTCAAGGCAGCTGATCTCATCAGGTCAGCAAAGAGCAGACGGGAAAAGAGACTGGGCTGTACAATAACCTCAAGGCCCACACCCAGTGACCCACTTCCTCCAGCAAGTTTCCACCTCCAGCAAGGTTAGAGCTTCCATAACCTTCCAAAACAGCACTGGCACCTGGGGACCAACTTCAAATGCATGAACCTGTGGGGGAATTTCACATTCATCCGTTTCCTGCCTTGGCCTCTGCTGCCTTGGTTCAGTGGTCACCCCAAAACAAATCGAACACTGCCAAACAGACAAAAATGACTCTTGCTTTTTTCTGTGCTGACACTGGGATCTGATGGATCATGAGATACTGGTAAGAATGGGGAAAGCAGACCTTGACATCCAGAAACTGGCCTGACATATTTAGCTAGAGCTTTGTAGTTTCTGTCTAGTGTGATGGCACAGAACACTAACACCCAAAGGCCACAGCAATAGTAAGAACTTAACAAAAATTAATAATAAAACAGGACACTTATATACTGTCATAAGATGTAAATGTGGGGCACCTCTTTCTCTACAAGTAGCTAAATGTGCTACTTGTTTGTGCCTTTCTTTGTGGTGCTGTGAGATGATGTAATGACTACGGAGACATGACAAGGTGAATGACAACACTGTGAAACTGTGTTAGGCTACTATTGACCTTCTGAAGATCTGTCAGAAGAGAGATGGTCCTGGCCAATGAGATAAGAGAGGAAGTGTGCTGGGTGCCTCCTGGCTTCGAAAGGAGCACAAAATAGGAAGGCGTCCCTGTCAGTTGTAGAGCATCTTAGGGGCCAACGTAGCCATCTCACAGCATGTCAACACAGAAGCAGAGAAAAACATAAATAAAATCCAGGCCTTCAGACCTGGGGTAGGGCGTCCTCCCTGAAGAACAGTCAGAAAAACTTAAGACTTCCTCAGCTTGGCATCCCCCCGCCTCCTGCCTTTTCTTACCAGATCTGTTTCACTGATAGAACATCTCTCCTCCCTACAAGAGCAAAGTGGTGTGATTTCACTGCCAGAGAGAGAGAGAGCAGCCAACATTGACCAGTCAGGAAATGGGGCATGTGGTAATGATTTTCTTTTGACTCATTGTGTTTAGAAGCATTGAAATGCAATGAACTTTTTGTCTATAAAATAATATAATAAAATAAAATAAATCCCTTCAAAGGAAAAGGAATGTACCGTGTCTGCTCTTGGGTCTACATTAGAGAAGGGAGGGAGTCACTTCTGGGCATTCCGATCTATGTGGAACTTTTTTCATTCACTGCCACTCAAATGGCCTTGCACTGCCCTTTGAAGAAACTTCTCGCTTAGGTCAGTCATAGTTGCAAGCATCCATGGGAGTCTCTGAACAGATGCTCATAGACAAAGGGAATTACTGTAGTTAATATCAGGGATTTTTTTGTTTGAGACGGGATCTCACGTAACTCAAGCTCCCCTCAAATTTACTATGTAGCCCAAGGACAGCCTTGAACTTCTGATTTTCCTACCTCCATCTCCCAAGTGTTCACATCACAGGCATGTACCACCACAGCTTGTTTTCATGTGGTACTAGGGATAGAACCCAGGGCTTCATGCTTACTAGGCAAGCACTCTATCCACTGAGCCACATCTCCAGGCCCAATTTTGAGTTTTGATAATGTATTTTTCCTTCACTGTCTATCAGTCAGGACACTTGGATGCAATCAAGAGGAACAGACTCTAGCTTAGGTCAACAGGAAAGATATTAACGCCACAGACACTGGGTGATCCTTAGAGTCAAGAGGCAAAAAGATCAGACCTGGAGAGAGCAGTTAAGAAGCAAGGGAGGCCAGGTAACAAACAACGCAGTCAAGATACACCATGCATGTACCCACCAATGCCTCCCTGACACCTCCAACACTGCTGTCACAAAGCCAACCCCACCTGCCCTTGACCATGGGCTGCTCTCTCCAGGTTCAAAGTCCCAGGTGGGAGGGCCCAAGGAGAAATGCTATCTGAGGTCAGGGAGAAAGAGAAGCTGTCCTCCCTTGAATTGAAATGGTAGGGGACAGCTTCTGCCTCCCATGGTGACTTAAACAGCAGAAGATAATTTTCCCCAAATTCTTAAAAAAGGGTTCTTTTTCTGAGTGGTTAAAAAGGAAGTTAAGGGGCTAGAGAGATAGCTCAGCTGTTAAGAACACTAGTAGTTCTTGCAGAAGACCCGGGTTCAAATCCCAGCACCCACATGGCAGCTAACAACTGTCCGTAACTCCAGTCCCAGGGGATCCGACAGCCTATTCTGACCTCCATGGGCATTGCACCACACGGGTGCACTTACCTACATACAGGCAATACATGCATACACACAAAATAAAAAATAATAAATATTTTTTTAAAGGCAGTTAAGTCTACAATGAATAGCATTTAATTTAAAAGCATTGACTCTGTTGCTTTTGTTGCTTGAGAATGGAGAAACAGAGGCCTGAGGAAGTCTCACCTACGGCTGCTTCCTTAGTCCAGGCAAGAACTAGAACCCAGGGCTTCTCAACACTTGTCCATCCAGACTTCATGGACTGCTTAGAGTGAAGAAGGGAAGCAGAGTGTGGTAGGCATCGGGCAAACGTCCTTCCTCTTCATTCCCTGCACTCTAGAGTAGCTCCCCTCCCCTCCACCCAGCAACCTCCTTCTGTCTTCCTTTCATCTTCTTTCAGTTCCTTGGATTCTTCATTTCCTCTTACCACAGGGCCCTTGCACACGCTGTTCCCCTGCTGGAACTGCCTTTCCCTCTCCTCGTTGTCTAATTTCTGCTCAGCCTCCAGGCTCTACTCAATAGTCACTTCTTCAGAGAAGCCTTGTCTCACTTTTACAGAGAGCTTAACTGTCCCCATGACAGAGCCTTAGTCCTCAACACAGTACACGTTCATGTTAGTATGTGACTGTCACTCTCAGTGAACAAGTCATTCATTAAGGCGGGCTGTGCCTGGTTTGCTTTGCTGTTGTCTCCCGAGGCCCTAGCCCAGGGTTCTCAACAACGCAGGGGATCAATAATACTTGGGAAACTATCTAAGTCCCCTTCTAATATACAATCAAATAACTAAACACATATAGGTGCCCCCAGACCACCTTGTTGGGATGAAATGAAATATTTGGCCAAATCCAGCTGAGGTTGAAAATACAAGCCCAGAAGCCTCTCGGACAGTAGTCGGGAGAGTTAAGGTGAGACCTTAAGATGGGAGGAGTTAGAGAGAGGGTTCTTAAAGCTTCTTGGCTCCATCTTAATCAGATATGAGCCCCCTCCCCTAACAGCCGGAACTTGGGGCTTAGAACACCACACAGGGCAGACCCTGTGAGTAAAGAGCCCTGAAGGGATTATCTCAGAGGTGGTCTGCAGCCCCACCACCAATGAGATGCCATTTCAACCCCACACAATGTGTCTAGGTTGATGTCTACTTTGCCCCCAGTTTGCCATTTTATAAAGGGAGGAAAGCAAGCAGAGACCCAAAAGAGACAACAGACCCCTTATCAAGCACCCTTTTACCAGCCCTCACAGGTAAGTTCACAAAGCATTAATTAGTCATTCTGAAGAGTGCAAGTCTGTGGTGCTTGGTACTCAATGCTGTGCTTCCATCACCACATTTTAACTCCATCCAGAGCAAGTCTAGGGTTCCCAAAGGAAGCCTGGTACCCATCAAGCAGCCCCGCCCTATTCCTTGCCCTGCACCCCCTAATCTACTTTCTGCCTGGATGAATTTACCTGTCCTGGGTACTTCATTTAAGTAGAGATGGTGTCACATTTTAAACCTATGGTTCTTCTTAGAATTTTTACCTGATCAAAGCTTGATATTGTTTTGCTCTCCTGTGAACTTACCAACTCTCAGGACCAATCAAGATCTGAAGCGGTATGTCTGTTTCGAGACACTGGGTTTCTCTGACAGGAAGGTAATGAGGAGAAATAAGGGAAAGATTTCCAACAGACAGCTAGACGAACCCGTTGCCTGGCACTGCTCAGCACTATGATGAAGGTTTAACACACATGCAAAGTAAATGATGTCATATCCTTTCTTGGACGCAAACTACTGGGAAAATATCCTCACTCCCTTCAGGGAACCAAGAGTGTTTTTCCTTGGGCATCTGATGCTCAGAATATAATAGACATCTATTAGTTGTGAAAGTGCTTGAGTATGCCCTGATGACAGAAAGGAGACCAGCTACAATTCAAAGCATGAATAGAATAGGAAGTGACAGCCTGAACTTGTAACTTGTTTTTGTTGTTTGCATTTTTTTAACTAGGATTTTTTTTTTTTAATCTTTTTGAGACAGGGTCTCCCCAGTAGCCCCAGCTGTCCTGGAACTCACTATGTAGACCAGGCTGGCCTTGAACTCACAGAGATCCGCCTGCCTCTGCCTCCTGAGTGCTGGGACTAAAGGCGTGCGCCACCACGCCTGGAGTTAATTAGGATTTTTAATTGATACATTAAAACATAAAAAATTGTGCATACAGGCAAGGTATCATGTGATATTTCAATACACGCATTCATCACATAATGTTTAAGTCACAATAAACCCGTCTCTTTTTATGTTTCATTTTTTTGTCTTTTGAGATGGAGTCTCCGTGTAGCCCCAGCTGGCCTGGAATTCACTATGTAGACTAGGCGTGGCCTCATCTCACTGAGATCTGCCTGTCTTTGCCTCCCAAGTGCTGGGATTAAAGGTGTGTGCCACCATGCCTGGGCTCCTGTCTCCTCTTTTAAAGTTTAAGTCAGTGTAAACATACCTGTCTCCTCTATTACCATTTTTTAGAGTGGAAAATATTCAAAATTCTTTCTTTGAACTTCCATGTATAGATTTTTGCATATTATTGTTGAAGATATGAAATATGTTTGAATAATTTTTAATGAGTGAAAAGCACAAAGACCAAGCTACACAAATTTAGCATCCAGCTAGAACCGCTTCCTGAATATAGCTCTGTCAGTGGAATTTCATTTAAGATCTAATATTTAAATATCAGAGTACTATGAAATCTTAGGGAAAACCAGAGCGGCAACTTCATTGCACATGCATGAAGCCTTTATCACAATAGACCGTCATTATATAACTTCAGTTTTCAAAACTCAAATTCTAAACAACTGCATATTTGTCTAAGCAAGAAAATAAAAATAAAAATACTTAAATTCTGAAATGCACATTTCTCCTAGGAAAACCTCTTTTCTCAAAGGAAAACCTCTCCCTCTGGATTCTTTTAAAATATTTTATATGGGCTGGAGAGATGGCTCAGAGGTTAAGAACACAGGGTGTTCTTACAGAAGACCCGGGTTTAAATCCCAGCACCCACAAGGCAGCTAACAGCTATCCTTGTAACTCCATTTCCAGGGGATCTGACACTCTCTTCTGACCTCCATGGGTATTGCACAACACAGGTGCACTTACATACATGCAGGCAATACACATACACATAAAATAAAAATATTTTAAAATATTTTATGTGTATGAGTGTATCGCCTGCATGTATGTAAGTGCACCCATTTCATACATTGTCCACAAAGGTCAGAAGAGGGCATCAGATTCCCCTAGAACTGGAGTTACAGTTGTTAGCTGGGAACCAAACCCAGATCCTCTTCAAGAGCAGCCAGTGCTCTTAACCACTGAGCCATCTCTCCAGCCCCTCCCTCTGGATTCTTATTTCTTGGGCTACTTTGAGCTATAGTCTCCCTCTCATGGTTGCTTTACATATGTCTTTGAAAACCAAATCAATTCATTCTGCCATGCATTCATTTATTGAATTTTTGTGTGTATTTCATACAGAACATCTCAATCTTAATCATCTATACCCTCTTCCCCACTGGCACCCTCCCATAGCCCCTCAACTGGAATTCATGCATTCTGTCATTTTTCTATTGTGTCAAGTTAGTATCCCCAGACATCCCTCAGTGCAAGTTCATTGACTGAGGTCTAGTCAGCCTATCTAGAGTCTCTCACTTTAGGAAGATCAGCTCTTCCTCACCCAGCAGTAATCAGTTGCCAATATATCTTCAGCTAAGATTGGGGTCAACTGTCCATTTCCCCAGTTCTATGCTGGGTTTTTATCTGTTTCAGTTTGCATGGGTCCTATGCATGCTGACACCATTGCTCTAAGTTTATATGAGCAGGGTCCCAGGAGCCAGTAGGACTCTATTTCCATATGGTCATGTACCTCAACCCTGGCTCTTACAATCTTTCTGTGCCCTCTTCCTCAATGGTCCCTAAGCCCCTGGGTGGGTGTAGTTTAATATAGGAGTCCAGTCCAAGGATCAGCGCTCTGCAGAGTCTTACTCTCTACACTTTGGCCATTTGTGACCTCTTGTATTTCTGGACCTCTGTTGCATGAGGAGCTTCATTAATGAGAATTGAGAGATTCATTAGTGTCTTCTTTACCCCTTGTTCTATGTTCTGTGAGCCTTAGGTGTAGAGATTGCATTGTAGGTGTGTCACTTAGACTTGGGCAACTCACAGACGGTGTCTGTGTGTGACCAGTTGTGGTGCTCTGTACTAGTCTCTATCTGGTTCAAAAGAAGCTTCTTTGATGAGTGGTGACTGGGACATTTGTCTATAAATATAAGGATACATATTTTTCACATAGTAATAAATTACATTAGTCTAGGGATGTGACATTTTCAGGTTTTCTCTAAGATCTATGACCTCTCCAGCCATGCGTATTTGGCTATGTTTACAGTACCACACTTGAATTTCCTCCCATTGAGTGGGCTTTTAGTCCAATTAGGTAGCTGTTGATTGCCCCCAAGATAGAAGTGTCACTACTGCACCAATGTAATATGGTGTACAGATCATTGATGTGGTTATTTGGTCTTGAAGCTGGTGTTGGACCATTGATTGATGTTCTCCCTTAGTACTTTGCATAGTACTTTCCAAAGCTATCATAGCTAGCCTTCAGGGGAAGCGGTTTCCAGGTCAGTCCCAGCTCCATTGCTCCAAATCCTGTGTCTGAAGTATGTTCTGTCTTCAGCAGTAGGGTCTTACCTTCAAGTTCTGGAGGCCATCAAGGACTATGGCAATAGCCTGTGTAATTTTGGGAGTCTCACGGACCACCCTGGCCAACAACTCAAAGGAAGGTTTCTCCTGTCTGGCACTGTTTCTTGTTATGTAGCCTTTAGCTATACATGTGGACTCATTTAGAGATATTGTACATGTAATTTGTCATTAGGTTGTTGGACTGATATGATTTCTTCTGTTTTTTTTAAACACTAGTTAGGCATTATTTATCTCTCTTCTTTCTCTCTCCTGTCTAACCCTTGCACCGTGATTTCCCCCATTTAAAGTGTCCCCTTTTCCCCCATCTCTCCCTTGATAATACCCGTCTCCTATGGTCCCACCTCTCTTGAGCTACTTCTTTCCCTTTATCCCCAAAGTTCCTTGTAGAACCCTCCCTCCCCCATCACTTTTAAATACCCCATTTTATTCATTTCTCCTTTAGTAACACCTGTCTCCTACTGTTCTCTCTCAGGTTCCTCCTTTCCCTTTACCTCCCTGGTTCCTTTCTTTAGCTACAACCCTCTCTAAGTTTTGGGCAATGCATGGAAATCAGTCAGACCTTTATACTAGAGCCTCAGAAACTTGGCTTGCACAGCTAGAATGTCAATATTGTGTCTAAGTTGCTAATTGGCCTATGAAATGGCTCCGTTGCCATGACTAACTAAACAACATCCAGGAACAGTCATGATTAAATTGCTCAGAAAAGAGGGAGGGGACTGGAAGGTGGAGAGGAGATGCTTAATCATTAGCTAAGGCAGAAGGCATTTGGAATCCCGGCCCTGGAACCCAGAGCCAAAGAGATTTCTGAAGGAAGTGATTTCCTATTTCAGGCAGGCCCTGTGAGCAGGCGGGATACTGCAGGGTGCAAAGGCATAATTAGGACATGCTTCTCTGATTTGAAATGCTACTGCAGATGTCAAAAATCATAAAAGGACATTAATACTAAATGGCTGCAGTGTTTCCAAGCTTACAGACTTTAAAATAGGACTTCAGACACACTGTCTCAGGCTGCAAACACCCTAGATCAAAACTTTCAAGTGCCCACTTTTGCGTGTGATGTTGTGTGCACGTATATGTGCCCACAAGTGTGCATACGTGGGTGTGCAGGTGCACTTGCCCACGCATACATATTTGAAGGTATGAAGGCAATATCAGGTGCCTTTCTTCCTCTAACACTTTCCCCCTTATTTTTTGAGGCAGGGTCTCGCACTGAGCCTGAAGCTAATTGCTTCAGCTAGACTGGCTGCCAGCAAGCCCTGGGATCTGCTTATCTCCATCCTCAGCACTGGGGTCACAGATGCATGCCACTGTGCCTGATTTTATATGGGCTCTGGTCCTCATGATTTCATGGCAAGCACTTACCCACTAAGCCATCTCCCCAGCCACTGAGTCCCCTTTCCTTACAGACTCGGTTTCCCACCTTGACTCTTAGCTTTGAAACATCAGTCAGACTTGGCTGCCATCCCCACCATAAATCTGACTTCTCCCTCCAATGCCTTATTGCTATTGAATTCAGGTTTTCTTAATGCCTCAGTGGGAACCCTGGCAATTGCTCACATTGCATTTAAGCCAGAACTGGGCAGGAAATTGAAGGCTTAGGACTTCAGAGCCACAGAGACAGGAGGTCAGTCTCTTGCCCTGTCATTGATGGCATAATAATTTAAAATCCCTAAGCTCTATCATTTGTGCTATGGACATAATCTGTGCAACAAACAGAAATGAAAGAGCCAGATCTTCCATGCCCAAATTCTGACCTCACCATAAACTAGGAAGTTACTTAGTCATTCTGTGACTCAGTTTCCTTATTTGTCAAAAAAGGCAAATAATAGTACCAGCACCATAAGACTCTTATGAGAATTAAATGGGTTAGTATAGGTCAATTATTCCTGTGCTTAGCTCAAGACAAGCACCAACAAGAGTTCAGTTTCATAGTGGGAGTATGGTGGTGCTATTATTGCCGTAACTAGCTAATAGTATCATGAGGGAATTAAATGGGATCATGAAGTGCCTCAAAAACAGTAAGCATCTGATCATGGTAGTCGTCATGCATGTATGACTTCAGAAATATAAAGCAGAGGATGGCTACCCTTATTCATTTGACAATAAATATTCTTAGTGAGCCATTATAGAATGCAGGATGCTGTGCTAAGTGGTGACTGTCTCAAGATGCAGACAGGTGGCCAACCCTTAGGCTGGTGAGGAAACAGGCATGCAAGAAAGTGTGTTCTGATGTACATTCACAGTAGAGACCTGCAGGAGGGGCTGGTGACAAGGACAGGGGAAGATCAGGCATCACTCCCTCCAAATCACCCAAACTGGATCTTTAAGCATGAATGGCACCAGCCAGATGGAGGAGAGGGGAAGTATCCCTGGATAGGAGGCAGCCATACCCCACACTGATGGCAAGTAGCCCTTCTGTCTTAGCACATCAGATCAGATCACTGTACTGGATACCTGATCTTGGCTCCTGTCCTAGTTTGTTTCTCCATTGGTGTGACAAAACACTCTGACCAATAAGGAAAGGGTTTATTAGGCTTACATCTCCCAGGTCACAGTTCATCAGAGCAGAGAGAAACAGAATGGCAGTCTATTACAGCAAGGATTTAAAATATTGTGCTAGGTAACTGGAGAGATGGTTCAGAGGGTAAAGTGCTTGTTACACAAGCATGAAGACCTGAGTTTGGGTTGCTAGCACCTATGTAAAAAGCTGGATTTGGCAGTATGCACCAGCAACCCTGGCACTCGGTGGGATATAGACACAGATTTGGGGGATGTCCTAGTTTGTTTCTCCATTTCTGTGACAAAATACTCTGACCAATAACAACTTGAGGAGGAAAGGGTTTATTTTATCTTACAACTCCTGGGTCACAGTTCATTAGGGAGCCCAAGGTAAGAACTCAGGGCAGGAACCTGGAAGCAGGAGCTGGAGCACAGGCCATGGAGGAACTCTGCTTACTGGCTTGCTCCCCTGGACCCTGCTCAGCCTGCTTTCTTATGCAACACAGGCCCACCTGCCCAGGGGTGGTACCACCCACAGTGGGCTGGGCCCTCCCACATCATCACTCAACAATCAAGAAGGTGCCCCATGGACATAGCCACAGGCCAGCCCAATGAAGTCCAATTCCCCAATTGAGGCGCCCTCAACCCAGGTGTGTCAAGTTGACACTAAAGCTATCCAGCACAATTGACCCCTTGTCAACTTGACACACAAACACATCACTATTAAACCATAACCTTTCTAATTCTTGTCCCCCCAAGATATGATGTTAACATTAATATCACAACATAAGACAATACAACCTTAAAAACCCCACCCTCCTTAAAAAAATCCGAACACTTAAAAGTCCATAGTCTCTTTTAAAATTCTCTTATCTGTGGGTGGGCTTCTGTAAAACCCAAAACAAGTACTGTCTTATTTCAAAGGAAAGAATCAGGCACACCTGAGCAAAACCAAAGTCCAGCAGTAGCTCAAGACTAGACATCTGGGATTTACTCATGATCTTCTGGGCTCCAAACGGTTCTGGCAGCTCCAATTCTCTGACTGCCATCCACAGCACAAACAGCTCATCTCACAGGCCCAGACCAGCTCCATTCCATACCTACTGCAGTCCTTGGTGGTCGTCCTATGGTCCTGGCATCACCAAAAAGCTGGGGTCTCCACTGAAACCGAGGCTACACCTTCACCAATGGCCTCTTCTTGCCTCTCAGGGTACAAAGCCTCAGGTTCTCTCCATGACCCTTTCAATCCTGGGGTCTTCACTGAAACTGAAACTGCACTTTCACCTATGGCCTTTCCTGGCCTCTCAGAGTGCCAAGCCTCAGCTGCTCTCTGTGACCCCTTCACACTTTCAACACCAGAATCATGCATAAGACTCTTACACATTAC
>NW_008346683.1:6398659-6403831 GCF_000622305.1 Nannospalax galili
AGAAGACTCCACCACAGTGATCTTGTTACTTACAGCTAATTTTTCAGCCCCAGCTAACCAGCATCAATTGTCCCAGTAAAGCAAAGGTTTTACTTCAGGTTCTGGTCTCTTCTTAATCACAGCTTATTCTTCAGCCCCAGCTGACCAGAACCCACAGATTCTCAATTCAAAACATCACACAAACAGCCCTGACAGTCTCTGCTTCCCTTTGATGCTTCACAAGCCAGGCCTCCATTGCTCACAACTCTTTCAGCCTAACTGTTCCAAGTTCCACTGCAACAAACTCTAAGCACTTAATGGTTTTTCAATCCAAAGCTCCAAACACTTCCACAATCCTCCTAAAAACACCAAGGTCAGGTCTATCACAGCAATACCCCACAATCCTGGTACCAATTTCTGTCCTAGTTTGTTTCTCCATTGCTGTGACAAAACACTGACCAATAAGGAAAGGGTTTATTCGGCTTACATCTCCCAGGTCACAGTTCATCAGGGAGCCCAAGGTAGGAACTCAGGGCAGGAACCTGGAGGCAGGAGCTGGAGCACAGGCCATGGAGGAACTCTGCTTACTGGCTTGCTCTCCTGGCCCCTGCTCAGCCTGCTTTCTTATGCAACACAGGCCCACCTGCCCAGGGGTGGCACCACCCACAGTGGGCTGGGCCCTCCCACATCACTCAACAATCAAGAAGGTGCCTCATGGACATGGCCACAGGCCAGCCCAATGAAGGAAATTCCTCAATTGGGGTTCCCTCAACCCAGGTGTGTCAAGTTGGCACTAAAGCTATCCAGCACAGCCCCCATTGCCAACAGGATCAAGACCAAGCCTTACAGTCTGACCCTGCCTCTCATTGCAGCTGCATCTTCAGTCTTTTCCATTCTTGTGCATTGAGCCCTTCAAACAGACCTTCACTACCACATCTGCATACATACAGGGGCTCTTATCACATATACCTTCCTCCCCTTTTCCCCCAACGTCTTCATCCTCAGCTTTTGATCAAAGTCCTTGTAATGGGTTGAATATGAAATGTCTCCTCCAGACATGTTCTTTAAAATAATGGTTCCTAGTTGGTGGCACTATTTTTGGAGACTGTCAAAACTTTGGGAGGTGGGCCCTACCTGGAGGAAAGAGTCTCCGGTCTGGGGTGGATCCTTAAGGATTCTCTCTCTCTCTCTCTCTCTCTCTCTCTCTCTCTCTCTCTCTCTCCTATCCCCATGATTTAAAACAGCTCCATATGCTTCTGCCACCGCCATGATGTCCTGCCTCAAAACAAGCCAGTAACATGGAGCTCAAGTGACCATGGACTGAGCCCTCCAAAACTGTGAGCCAAAATCAAGCTTTCCTTCTTTATTTATATCTTGTAGTACAAAAAGCTAACACAGCCCATCCAATATCCCCTCACTGGCCATTCTTCTATCTGACCAGGAAGAATGAATTCCTCCTCCCTATATACCCTAGGTGCATCCCTTACCACACTTCAGCATCATGTCTTGTTTATTTCCTTTCAGCCTCTATCCCTAACAAAATATAAATTCTACAAAGATCAGGGTTTTATTTTATTTTGCATACCTAGAACTCCAAACACACGGGAAGCTCTCAATTGGTCTGAACTCTCTTTTTCCCCTGAACTCTTATTTCTCAGATGGAGGCCGAACAAATTTTCCCTGAGTCAGAGTCAGTCTAAGAAGAACTTGTTTGAAGAAGGAGTCAATAAACTAGATCAAAGATTGTTCAAAGCAATCTTATTCAGGGAAAGAGCAATTTTGTTCCGTATCTCCTGATTTCCTTTCTTCTTAGGCTCCCAAGCACTTGTTTTTGAAATGTCTGACCAAGAAGAAAAAGTAATTGGAACAAATTATACCTTCAGAGTCCTACATCGCTGTGAAATGCACAGTTCTGGTATTTGGGCATCTCTGGCTGTCTAGTGAGCACTCATAGGTGGTTAGAGTTCATGACCTAGATTTTCTGCACAATAAATTGGAAGTAATTCCTATCTGTGAACACTGAATCAAACTCTTATCCTCCATAGTTTTCCAGGGAAGTTTGCAAGGTCAGTTCAGGCTCTGCCATGAGGAGGAATTTGCCTCAGCCCCACACAGTGAATGTTATCACTGGTGATAGACAGCAGTCACTAGAAAAAGACCTGTGGCAAAAGTGGGATCAATTCAGGAGTGATCTTCCTATTACATAGTTCCTGAGGCACCATTCATACTGTGTCCCATGTCTATCACAAACCTGCCACGCTTGGAGTCCGATGAGGATTCAAACCTTGGAGTTGTATAATATAGCAATACTTGTCTGCTGGACCTGGGTCAGTAGTTCCTAGCTTCTAATATGCATCAGAATTAAATAGGGTTCTGATTAAAAGTGCAGAGTCCTAGGCTTTAGCCTCAGGGCTTCAAATTCAGTAAGTGGACATGGGCCTGGGAATCTGCATCTTACATTAGAACATGTACTACCCCCTCATCCCTCACCATGTGATACAGATGCCTGTCTCCTTAGGACCATGTGCTGACCTGACCAACACTGCCCTTGCAAGTACACTGCTATGGGAACTGTATGCTCACTCTGGAGAGTTTCTGTGCCTCTCCCTCCCCAGTCCAACTCTAATCTGCTCTGCACTTAAAATTAGCAAAAGATTGCTCTCTCTTGTTTGGCAGGTGGGCTGTTGGCGTGTCTCATAATGTGGCTGTGCTTATAAGAAATAGATATGCATTAAGAACCCCAGATGAGCATGTTCCTATATAATTGTTCTGCAAGTTGATAATCCTCCACCTGAACCTTAGTCGCTCCATGCTACCAGGAAAGACCCCTCACTTTTAACACTTTCCTCCACTACAGGGAACACCCATCCTTATGTCATCTCTGGCTCTATGAATGTAGATAGTTTCTCAATTACGGAAATAAATTCTCTTTCATTCCTGTCTGTACTGCTGTCTCTAGTCTTATTTCCCCAATTTCTGGATCATCTTCCATTTCTCTATCATCTGGCTCTGTCTACTTATGACTGTTGGGCCCTTCTGGGACTGTGGACCTCAGTGGTAGAATATTTCAACTGCTGCCATTCACAGTAATGTTAGGCCTTGCAAGTGCCCAATGCTCACCACAGTTGCAGTATGCACACAATGCCATGAGGAGAACAATGTCTTCTGCCATTCACATCCACCAGGATGTACTGCCTAGCGATGGGACCAAAGCCATGGAACCAACTGAGCACAGACTGAAAGCCCTGAGAGCATAGGGTAGGCTAAAGCTGTTCTCCTTTAAGTTGATATGTGTTAAGTATCCATAGAATGAAAATCTGACACTAACAGATTCAGAAATAATGACAGAAGGGGGGGTCTTCAAAATAAACAAAAACTCACCAATCTGAATCAGAATCCCTTGAATGAAAAACACGAAACCCTTAGGAAGAATGCAGAGAAACCTCGGCATAGTGGGGCATGCCTTTAATTCCAGCACTTGGGAGGCAGAGGCAGGTGGAACTCTGTGAGTTCAAGGCCAGACTGGTCTACATAGCAAGTTCCAGGCTACAGGGAGACCCTGTCTCAATAGAAGAGCTATGTGGCTTCATATAGTGGTATCCAAGACACAGGAGTTTAGCAAAGCAAGTTACAGACAATACACATGGTTGTTAACTACGTGTAAGAACAAGGTGACAAATTCCATCTCAAAGGTTTGGGAATGCATAGTATCATATTTGAACACTGGAGATACCCCAAGACTTGTAAAGAGAAGAAGGAATTTACTTTCTACTTAATATCCTTCTGCCAGATGTAAATTATTTTAATCAACACCCTGCACTACTTTTATAACTGAAATTAATTCATCAACAGAGAAAAAATGTTGACTGTTTCCCAGAGGGTTCTGGCCATCAGCCAGTGTCAGGGACCATTGCACCAGGCAAATGAGAGAAAATTCCATTAGTTTCTTTTCTCTCTTAAAAGAACTAAGCTTTCCCTTAAGACACAAGCTCTTCCAATTATCCCTAACTCTCAAGCCCCATGCAGAATAAACACCTGTGAGTTCTTGTCTACACAGCAAGTGAAAACAGAAGAGAGGGCGAGCAGAAAGAACTCACTGAAATTTGGAGGCAGAGATATTATAGTGGGGTTGGAAGCGGCTAAAACCACGTTTACAGGGACAGTAAATTGAAAACTGTCTCTCTACCCACCACCTATATTTCTAAGATACAAAGTAATTTTCTTCACTTCCTTGAGTAAAAAGATTCATAAATCAAAGTAGCTTTATGCTTTAGTTCCCTCCTAGAAAGGTTAAATTTTAATTTCCAAGTTTTATCATTGAGAAGTATAATTATTTGTCATTTTAATATCTACCTTAATGAAATGGACTGAGTCAACCCCAGATGGAAGGTTCTTTAATATTTTACAGACTACAGATGTAGCTCAGTTTGTAGTTTGCTTGATTAACATGCACAGAGGCTGATTTGAATCTTCTACACTGCATAAAACTGTGCAAGGTGATGTACACCTATAACCTCACACTTGGGAACTGCAGACAAGGATGAGAAGTTCAAGATCATCCTCAGCTACATAACCCAGTCTAGGCCAGTCAGGGCTTCATTAGACCCTGTCCCAATTAAAAAGGTTATGGTAAGGGGCTGGAGAGATGGCTCAGCGGTTAAGAGCATTGACTGCTCTTGCAGAGGACCCGGGTTCAATTCCCAGCACCCACATGGCAGCCATGAACCATCCTTAACTCCAGTTCCAGGGGAATCTGAAGCCCTCTTCTGACTTCCATGGCATTGCACAACATGGGTGCACTCACATACATGCAAGCAATATACTCATAAACATAAAATAAATTTTTTTAAAGGTTATGGTACAATGTGAGAGACAAACAATGCCTAGCTAGTTTTGAAAACCAGAGGGAACCTACAACCTACTGACAAATTATACATAGCAGATCAAGAAATATATGTCTAGGTAAGGATTATCTGAGAACAATTGGTCTTTGCCCAAGATTTATCTACATGACACACAGTAATTAAAAGTACCAGACTGGTGGAACTAACCTTCTTGGATGTTTAACATACATACTTTGAGGCCTATAATAATTTGGTCAGAGGGACATAAAGGACAGTTTTTGCTCCTTGCCCTCCTAGGTCAACTAACTCCAGGGGACTATGAGCATCTCTCAAAATGTCCTGTAATTGT
>NW_008346683.1:6405433-6408992 GCF_000622305.1 Nannospalax galili
AGAAATTTTAAAATTAAAAGAAAAAGTATGGCAAAAAAAATCTTCACACAATATTGGACTATGTGGAGTTTTATTCCACAATAAAATTCTTCTGCAACTATCCAAAAATGATAATAATGATAATGATAAATAATTATCTACTCTTTAGATTGTCTGTGAGACACCAGCTTTTACAGCTGTTTTTAAATCTCTTCTTTTTTTTAATCTCCCCATCCTCCTTGTCGTCTTAGCTTCCTATTTGTTGTGATAAAACACTGATCAAAACCAACTTGGGGAGGAAAGAGTTTATTTCTCCTTCAGTTTACCATTCATCATAGAGAGAGGACAGGGCAGGAGCTCAGGGAGGGAACCAAAGTACAGACAGCAGAGAAACATTGCTTCCTGGCTTGCTCCCCTGACCTGTGCTCAGCCTACTTTCTTATACAGCACAGGATCACCTGCCTAGGGGTGGCATCACCCACAGAGGGCTGCCCCCCACCGACTCTACAATCAAGCCAATTCCTGACAGGCATGGCCATAGGCCAGTCCAATGAGGGAAATTCTTCAAATGATGTTCCTTCTACCCAGGTGTGTCAAGTTGACAACCGAAGCTGTCCAGCACACCCCTCCGTTCTGGACTCTTAGCCCAGTAGTCTCTTATCAATGAAAGCAGCTTTACCATCATGTAGAGAAATCTGAGCTCAGAAATTTCTTCCATCGGGAATTTAGAGAGCTGCAAATGATGCTTAACTCAGAATCTCCACCAGAGAAACAACATCGTCCTGAGCCGACACCCCATCTACGCCTTTCCCACCCCATTTTCTACAAGTTCTAACACTGTGACTTTTTATATAATTATTGGAAATGGGAAAAAAGAGAAAGAAAATTAAATCTCCACCGGAATAACATGTGATGTCAGTTCAACATTCAGATTTCTGATGACCAGACCTGGGCTTTTCAGTTATTTGTGGAATCTTCAAAAGGTAACTATCTCTAAGTATGACATATGAAATACTTTTTATAAATATGAAATACAGACTACTTATTATGAACAAGTTATAATACAATACACAGTAAATTTGAAAGATTTACAGATAGCCTCATAATTTCCAGTTATTTAGCAGTTTTTAATTCATTAATTTTTTCATTCATTAAGCAAATAGTTATGACTAATATATTATCTTCTTATTGCAGAATAATGTACTAAGCACTGGAGGGAATTCAGTGAATGAGGCCCGGCTTCTGCCCCGGATTTGGGGCAGCAAAGATACACAAACCCCAAACTCTTGGGCAATTATGCAGCCAATCAAGTGGCATAAAGGGAATCATTGGCCAGAAATAAATTGTCATTCAGAGAGAATGGAAATGATACTGGTTAGAACAGTTTTCTAAACAGTTGGGTTTTCTACATAAAAGTTTTGTTTCAACAAATCAAGCTTTTAGGATAAGTTTATCCGAGGGCAAATAGTAAGTCTATTTTAAAACAGGGAGGGTTATTTATAAAAACGAGAATAGTAAAAGAATATTTGTAAAAGAAAGCAAATGTTTCCACATCCAGCCCTCAGTTCCAAATTTCTCATTATTTTTCCCAAATGACCCATTAAATCTTAAGTAAATAGGAAGCTAGATTCCAGATCATTCCTGCAAGTGATTTCCCTGTTTTTGTGTTTCTGTGTAACCCTGAGGCTGTAATTACATCGAATGTGAAGACTGGTCTTTAGCAAGGTCCCTACAGTGCCAAGCACCACTTCAAATGTGGAGGAGGCGAAACCTTTGGAACTAGTCTATAAACAGATATTCTATGTCAGGCAGATATGGAAATCCAGTAATATTCTTCTCTGTATACTATCATATGTTGTACACCTCAAATCTAGAAGCTACAGGTATAAAATAGTGGAAATGTGACCCCCCCAAAGTACCAAAAACTACTTGCAAAAGAACACTTTGTTTTTTGTTAAATAAACTGTATGTGTGTGTGCACGTGTGCATGTGTGTGCATGTGCATGTGTGTGTGTGTGTGTGTGTGTGTGTGTGTGTGTGTGTGTGTACTCTTATGCGTGCAGGTGCCTGTGGAGGCCACAGGTATTGGATCCCCTGGAGTTTTTATGAACCACCCACTGTGGATGCTGAGAATTGAACTTGGGTCCTCTGCAAAAGCAGCAAGTAACTGCCCCCCATATTTGTTGTTTGTTGGTTGGTTGGTTGGTTGTTGGTTGGTTAGTTCATTTGTTTTTGAGAGAGACAGAATTTCTCACCATCCTGGAACCTGCCAAGTAGACTGGGCTGGTCGGCCAATAAGCCCCAGAGATCTACCTGCTTCCATCTCCCCGGCACTGGGATTACAAGTGCTCACCACCACACTTGACTTTAACATGGATCCTGGGGATTGAACTCAGGTCCTCGCGTTTGCAAACTGAGCTATCTTCCCAGTCCCTCAAATGTATATTTTGAAAAAGCCATTAGTTTTATTAAATGCACATCATTTATCAGCCATACTTTTCCTGTCATAAAGCAGTGCATCTCTCTTGTCCCTGAGAAATAAATAAAATTATGAATTTTAGGTTTGTCATTGGCAGCATCCATTCAATTATGCATTCTAAACACCCTTGAAACCAAGAGGGAAGTTCTTGCCATATAGATTTGTTTAAGGTATCCCTGGACTTGCCAGGGCAATCATGATCTCACATGTTCTGTGCCATTCACTGTACTTACCCTTGAACTGGTCAAAACAAACATCTTTTTTTTTCTTTTCTGTTCAGCATCCATACTACAGAACTAACCCCACCCCCACTCCTATAGGCGTTATTGGTGGCTTCCAACTAGAATACCAGAGTAGGTACATGATCATTCAGAATATCCAAGGTTAGCCAGGTATGGTGGCACAAGTGTAATCCTAGCACTCCATACCCTAAGGCAGGAGATGGCTCCATAGATAAAAGCACTTGCCTCCAAGCCTGACAGCCTGAGGTCCTCTTGAACTCACATGGTGGACGGAATAAACAGCATCCAAAAATTGTTTTCTGACCTCTGTGTGTGCTACTGTTAGCATGCACATGCCCCCCGACACACACAAATAAATCAAATAAATGTAAAAATAATTAAAACAAAACAAAAAACAAAAACTCTTGTCCTCTTGATTATCTGGTCCTTTTATTATTATAAAATAACCGTTGCTTCCTTTATTGCTGATAACACTCTGTAAATATCAAAGTTTATCTGAATTAAGGATTTCAGGATTTGATGGAGAGCAATGGCAGGAAATAAGTGTCAGGTTTTGTTTTGTTTTGTTTTGTTTTCTCCCATATCCTAAAACTAGGCTCAGCATAAAAACGTATTCTCATGGAAAATGACCCTGGTTATTGTCCCTGCCTCTATTAGAGTTCCCCTTACATTTTAAACCACATGTAATCACACTAATAATGAAGTATAGTATACTGCTTTCTGATAAAATTCAGACAACTTGGAAATGTACATAGTGAAACATTAAATTCTTCTATTCCCAATCCCACAGCCTAGAGACAACACATAATGATTCACAGGTTCAGATACACACACTGCATTTTTTTTTTTTTTTTATTTT
>NW_008346683.1:6409269-6422545 GCF_000622305.1 Nannospalax galili
AGAGGAGGGGAGGGAAAAGAATCCCCAGAAGTTGAGAAAAGATTATCAAATTCCATTTTTCAAAAGACAAGGAACAAGTCAGTGTGATGTGCTATTATTGGGGAGGGAAATAAGTAAAAATGTATGGCTGGAGTAAAGCCTGTGTTTGAGCTGACAGGATTCTATGAATGTCTCTGTTCGAGGTTCTGATCAAGTGCTGTGCTATGCTCTAGTGAGATGCAGACAGTAGGTGCAGATACACCAGAACCTTGCACCATTTTCTCAGATTTTGCTGATTCATAAACTATTCCAAGATGCAAAGTTTTTTTTAAGGAATTTATATGCATATGTATGCACTTTTGCATATGAATGCATGAACTGTCAGAGGGAAGAACACTTGACCAACTGAAAGCATTTAGGACAGGAATTGAATGGCTGGGGCACTAATGGAAGATGCTGTTTGTTTTACTCATTGGTTCTTTATAAACTTAAAAATCTTGTTTTCAAAAGACAGCTTTTCAAGGGAGGCTTTGAGCAGCGAAGGTACATGATGAAAATAAAGGAGAGAAGCAGAAATCATAAATGAACATTAGGTTTTAACCCTGGGTTTCTCAGAATGCATTGGCAGCTGGGAGAATCCGGTCCCCTTCATGAAGACTTCAGAAAGAACACGCCTACCTCCTCCCCGGCTCACTCTGTTCTTTCTCTAAAAGTGATTTTCTGAAGTGAGCATTTTTATAACAATTTAGTAAAATGGAGCGCCTAGCACAAGATAGATACTAAAGACGTTTACAGCCATCAGCAGGATTGTTGAGTCAACTCTGTCCCTTTCCAGGGATATTGATCTCTTTTCACATATTTTTCCAGGCTTGGTCACATTATGTCAGGAAAAGAATTATGATTAATTTGAAGTTTTTTGTTGTTGTTGTTGTTGTTGTTGCTTGTTTTTTAAACGAAGGAGATTCATATTCAATTTCATTAGAGCACAGCTTAATTTGCTTCAGAAGCACAAATTGTTACCATTTAGAAACACTTGTGAAATTGGCAGAATAATCCCCAAAA
Organism: Nannospalax galili; assembly: GCF_000622305.1. Lineage (NCBI taxonomy): Eukaryota > Metazoa > Chordata > Mammalia > Rodentia > Spalacidae > Nannospalax > Nannospalax galili. The sequence continues at coordinate 6,410,311 of NW_008346683.1, forward strand.
TGGGGCGGGTGGTCTTTATGTGTATTTTTCCAAATTAAAAATCATTGTAGATGTTAATTTTCCCTTTTATTTTCTCAGCTAAAATTTTAAAAATCAGCTTTTATTTCTCAGCTTGATGAAATTTAATAACTTCTGTAGAGTTAGTAATCCTGGACCAGTTCCCAGCACTGTATAAATTGAGGCTAATTCATGTGAACACCTGAACGCAGCATAGGCTGGTCCCTGTTTTCTATAGAAGATGGAAAGCAGACTGCTGCCAGTGCGGGCTATTTCATTCATAATTAAGAAATGACTTCTCAGTCCCACAGAAGGCCCAGCAGAGCAGATTTAAAAGCTCATGTCACATTTTGCTGTTTGCATTTTTAAATATATGCTCCAGTTAACTCTCATGAGTAAGGTATTGGGCTCTTACATGGGTTTTTAATGAGATTAATCTTTGTTAACTGGAGATCACATGCCTTAGTCCTTCTTTAGCAAAGACAGATTTTCTTCCTGTCTTACTTTCTTGTCGCTATGATAAAATACCCTGACCAAAGTAACTTAAGGGACATAGGGCTTATTTTGACTTGCTGTTTAAGGTGATCATTCCATCATGGTGGAAAAGACATGGCAACAGGCAGGGAAGGCATGGCAGCAGAGGCAGGAGGCTGGCTGGACACATTGCATCCACATTCAGGAAACAGAGGATAAGCCATAAAGCCTCAAGGCCTGCCCCCAGTGACCCACTTCCTCCAGCAAGACTCCACCATCTTGATTGGAGTCAAGTGTTCAAATACATGAGTCTATGGGAGACATTTCATATTCAAACCACAACACCTCCCTTAAGACAAAAGCCAAAGAGCTCTGGGGGATGTGGAGCTGAAGAATAGCTCCCATCCCCCTCTGCGCCCCCTGCCTCTCAACCTCCCGAACCAGCAGTCCAGCTTTGCAATAGAGGCCTGCATCCACCCCATAGCACAAATGGGACTCGTTTTTGGTATCTTCTCTGTAGCCAGCCAATGAACCACAAAGCCCATCTCCACAAGGTTCCTATGCAGATCCCCCCATACTGGGTATCCTTGCTGTCCTCTGTCTCCTTTATTCAGTTCGTCCCTTCAGGCTGTTATCACACTTGTCTCCATTATCAAGGTCATTATCAAGATGCAAATTATTTATATCTAGACATAGCCAGCAATAATTTTAATAATTTTCCCTCTTATGTAATGTCTCAGCAACATTGTGACAGTTGACCACCATGCTTCATTCCCATTCTCAATGGTCTTCTCTGAGTCTTTGGTTTTGTTTTGTTTTTTGGTAGGTCTTATTCTAGATTCCTTTCTGTTGCTATGATAAAATACTCTGATCAAAAGCAATTCTGCAGAGGAATGTGTTTATGTCAGTTTAAACTCCCAAATGATATTCCATCACTGAGGGGAAGTCAGGGCAGGAGCTCAAGGCAGAAACCTGGAGGCAGGAACTATGGAGGAACACCACTTGCTGGTTTGCTCTCTGGCCCGTTCGCTCTCTGGCTTGCTGTAGCTCATGCTTCCCTAACTTCCTTATACAAACCAAGACTACCTGCCTATGGATGGTGCCACCCACAGTGGGCCCTCTGGCATCAATTAACAATGAAGACAATCCCTCCCAAGGAACAAGACTGTGCATAATTTGGAAATTCAGTGGTTTTCCAATTTCAGAGAATACAGAGAGAGAGAGAGAGAGAGAGAGAAAGAGAGAGAGGTAGTTTAAAAAAACAACAACAAGAACAACAAAACACTTCTCAATGCAACGCTATCAAACTTTTCCTGAACTTTTCCTTTCAGAGATTTTTAATGTGGCAGTCTTACAGTTGGGACTTTAATCTTATGAGCTAATCTTTGAATGTGATAGAAGGTAAGTGTGTGTTTGCACTCTCTGTGTCTGGATATCTAGTATTCCTAGCACCATTTTCCAAAAAGTCTGTCCTTTCAGCATTAACTAGTCTTGGCATGACTATCAAAAATCATTTGACCATGTACTAAAGGGGTTTATTTATGGGTTTCCTCTTCTATTTCATTCTAATTACGCTAGAAAGCCTCCATTGAGCACTGTCGCTCTGCACTAGGTTTCGAAGTTAGGAAGCATGAACACTACATTTGTATGCCTTTCTCACAATTCTCCTCCATTAAAATTCCACATGAATTTGGGGCTGGAGAGATGGCTCAGCAGTTAAGAGCACTGGCTGGGAACCAGATCAGGTTCGATTCCCAGAATCCACATGGAGACTAACAACTCTCTGGAACGCCAGTTTCAGGACAGCTGATGTCTTTTTCTGCCCTCTGCAGGCAATGAACACATGTGATGCACTTACATATATGCAGGCATAAAATTCATACACACAAAATAAATAAATTTGGAGGCTGGAGAGGTGGCTCCACAGTTAAGAGCACTGGCTGCTCTTGCAGGGGACCAGGTTCAGTTTCCAGCACCCACATGGCAGCTAACAACCCTCTGTAACTTCAGTTTCAGGGGATCCAACACCTTCTGACCGCTGTGGGCATTGAACGGCACCAGTACACTAACATACATGCAGGCAATCTACTCATACACATAAAATTTTAAAAATAAATAAAATATTAAAAATAAAATTTAAAAATTGCTTAACTTAGTATGAATTTCAGGATGAGTTTTTTTCTTTATTCTTTCTTTGTTTTTTGATAGGGTCTTGTGTAGCCTAGGCTGAACTCTAACTTGTGATTCTCCTATCTTAGCTTCCCAAGTACCAGGATTACAGGTGCCCCATACCATGTCTGGTTTCTCTGTTTCTTAAAAAAACAAAACAAAACTATATGGTAGGTGTTGAATCTGTGGGTTGATCTGGGTGGCATCAACATCTAAACAAGGTCAAAGCTTTCAATCCCTGGACACAGGATGTCTTTCCATTTATCCCTTCAGCAATGCTTTGTAACTGTGCATGCGTCTTTTGCCTCACTGGTTGGGTTTCATTATTATAACTTAAAAGAAAAGAGACACAGGGTCATGGAAGGGAGCTAGCATGAGAATAGCCCCTTCAGAAGAGCTCTATTAGAAGACCAGGGCCTGAAGGGGAAAACAGGTGGAGAGGAGCTGCATTTAGAGAGACAGATACCACGTGTAACATGATGGGGTCCTGCAGGTAGAGACAGACCCTCCGTTCCCAGAATCTCGGCAAGATCTAACATCATGGCCATAGGCAGCCATATCCCAGGGCCTTCAAGTCCAGGGAACAAAGGGTGTTCTGACTCATAGGTTTTCAGAAAGAGTGGAGTGGGCAGGCATTATACCATGTGATCTAGAATGGTCTCCTGCATTCCAAGGGGCAGGGAAGCAAGCACTAGGTAAGACCATAAACTTACAAGTCACAGCACAGCCTGCTTTCTTATCAGCTCTGTGTCCCAGAGAAAGCTTCCAGGGGTGGAGTCTGGTTTCTAGGCTAGGAAGAAAAGCAGCTAGAGTAACCTGTTATCTATTGTTAAGTATTTTATTATTTTTGGAGCTATTGGAATTTTTTTTTCCTAATTTCATTGCTGCTATAAAGGAACACTGTGGTTTCTGAGCATTGACTTGGAGTCCTGCAACTTTCTGCTTACTAATTCTAACACTTTGGGATTTTATTTTTAATTTTATTTATTTTTATTTTATGTGCATGAGTGTTTTGCCTGAATGCATATAAGCGTACCACATGCGTGCAATGCCTGTGGAGACCAGAAGAGGGTGCTGGATCCCCCTGGAACTGAAGTTACAGAGGATTGTTAGTCACTGTGTGAGTGCTGGGAACCAAACCCAGGTCCTCTACTAAAGCAGCCAGTGCTCTTGACTGCTGAGCCGTCTCTCTAGCCCCCACTTTGGGCTTTTAATGGAATAGTTAGGGTTTTCTGTAAGATCATGTCGTCTATGAAAAGAGGTGACTTTGCTACTTTCCTTCCTGATTGGGATTGTTTTTACTGTCATTTTATAAATTAGACCCTCAGTACATCAGATAAGCATGCATTCAGCTATAAATAAAAAATTTACCCAGGCTTGACTAATGAATTATTTTCCTGACTGAATAAGAGGTCCAAAGTCCAGGGCTGGTATAGAAGCAAGGTAATGCAATTAAATAATTACTTGGTGCTTCCTGTTTTCCTCCTGCTTCTTAACATGGTAACTCTCCTTTCTCAGCGACAAGATGGCTGCTGCATCTCCAGGATCACATCAGCATCCAGGCAGAGAGGACAAGAAGAGGCTTCCAGCTCCCAGGTATCTGCCAACTTGTCTTTACATCTCTCTGGTCATAACCCGTTGTCAATTTCCCTGGCCAAAAGAAATCAAATTTCCATGAATGTTTTAGCCAGTCATGACTAGTAGCTGCAATAGACTATAGGTCCATTTGAGGTCAAAGGGCATCACACCAGTACACCATTGTTGGCAGAAAGAAGAGCTGGTTTACTAGAAAACAATGGGATCAATGGCAGAGAGACACACGGAGCATAACCAGCACAGTCAAGATTCTAGTCCAGGCAGACTAACTATCAAGGTTGCCTGCCTCCTGGATCAACAGAGGAACCCGAGATCTGGGGTCCCAGAAACCAAGCTGAGCTCATGACTGGTCAGCTTCATCGTCTTAGGGCACAAATAGGAAAGGGAATACAAAGGTGTTGAGAGATCAGGGTCCTGGCAGGCCTTTTCTAGACCGTGTCTACAAAATTCTACCACGATCCCCAAATACACATGGGGTTCGTGCCAACTCCTACTAGAACTGTGCTTTTGAGCTGCTTTACTAAGAGCTTTGTTGAAGTGGACTGTGGGAAGGGCCAATGAACACTGTGCTAAGGAATTTGAAAACTATACAATAATTTGGTTTTGTTCTTTTAATTGCTTTTGAAGGATGCTTTTTAAAAACTTTGTATACCAATAATATTTCTTTTAAAATAATTCTGAGCTCCCATTGAATTAAAAGGGTAAGGAATTTGTGTCTACTGAAGTTTTGAACTTAAATAGATACTGGAACCACTTTAAATTCTTTGGAACAAGATGAATTTTTAAAAATATGTAAAACTAGTATGTCTATATTTTAAGATTTCTAAATTAATATTTAATTCACACAATTCAATTCAACTAGTATTTACTAACTATAAAATATGACCTTTTAAAGATACAAAAATGAGTAGTTCTACCAAGAAAACTATAGGGAAATCTATAAAATCCTAAATTGTCTACCAAAATAGCAGGGGAGTTATTCAAATGATACCCAGAGGTCTTTTTTTAATATTTTATTTATTTTTATTTTAGGTGTATAAGTATATTGCCTGCATGCATGTAAGTGCACCCATGTTATGTAATGCCCATGGAGGTCAAAAGAGGGTGCCAGATCCCCTCAAACTGGGCTTATGAACAGTTGTTAACTGCCATGTGGGTGCTGGGAACTGAACCTGGGTCCTCTGCAAGAGCAACCAGTGCTCTTAACTGCTGAGTCATCTCTCCAGCCCCATACCCAGAGGTCTTATTAACCCAGAAGTCACATTATCAATTGTTCTTAAGTGTGTCCACAACACATAACAAGCTGTGTCAATAATCAGTGCAGCCCATACTGAGTGAAATGTGGTCACAGTAGAACTCAAGCCATGACAAGATGCCTCACAAGAAGTTTCAGGAGAAACTTCCCCAGTGATGAAAGGATACTTTAGCCTGTGGACAGAGGTGACAATGTGGTCCAACCCCAGAGAGAGAAGGGCCAGAGTTCCAGTCACGTAGCCATGCTTCAGTTCTGTCAGGACTAGACACACTGTGGGTGTGTGTGGAAGTCAAGTTGGGCCTTCCAGATCCAGAATCAACAAATGGCCATCTTGTAAACAATAGAAATTCCACTTTCTCCCTGCTGTGTGGACCTCCCATATCAATGTCCACATGCCTGCATGAACATCATTCACTTATTCTCTATGCTTACATTGACAAGTACATAGGAAGCAAATATTTCACTGATGTGTCCAGGTACCAGCTTTAGATTTTGCAGTAAACAAAATAAACTTCAGAATGACGAAAGTCATGTGTTTTGCCTTAACCTGATGGGGCTGCAGGCCAGTTTCATGCAGGCTAGTTTCATGAAAAATATAAAATCTTGGTGGTATTTTTAATCTCTTCTAGGATCACTATGTGCTGGCTGAAAAGGAGTCTCGAGGTATTACAGAACACATTCCTCTTTATCTAGAATACCCTGTACAGCAAGTGCTAGCTGTTATGGGCTTGTAATCATTTGGTCCTTGTTAGTTCAGCATGTCCCAGATTTTAAAATGGTACAATGTTTCAGCCTTGTCCTTGTGAAGACCCATTCTGGGAACATCCAACTACAATGAAGCTACCTATGACTGCAGAACATCTTGGTCCCTAGAAGTAAAGAGGGTGGTAATGGCCTTGCTTTGGGAAGGGGCATCTGAAACACTGCTCATGGGCTCTGCCCTCCCACTTTGTTTTCTCTCCTCCTATTCATCAGAAGATTGGCAAGATGACTTTTATTCTAAAATTCTAGCAACCTAATATTATATATACCTATATATGGATGTGTACAGATACATACATACATATATGTATGTGTGTATACATGTGTATGCAGGTACACTTGCCCATTCATGCACTTGTGAAAGCCAGAGGTAGATTTTGGGATATCATGTTCTGTCTCTCTGCCTTGTTACTTTTAGAGACAGAGTCTCACTGAACCTGCAGTTTGCCATTTTGTGTAGATTGGCTGGTCAGCAAGCCCCTGTGCTGGATAGCTTTAGCATCAACTTGACACACCTGGGTTGAGGGAGCCTCAATTGGGGAATTGCCTCCATTGAACTGGCCTGTGGCCATGTATGGAGCATCTTCTGGATTGTTGTGTGATGTGGGAGGGCCCAGCCCACTGTGGGTGGTGCCTGGGCAGGTGGACCTGTGTTGCATAAGAAAGTAGGCTGATCAGGGGCCAGGGGAGCAAGCCAGTAAGCAGCGTTCCTCCATGGCCTGTGCTCCAGCTCCTGTTTCCAGGTTCCTGCCCTGAGTTCCTACCTTGGGCTCCCGGATGAACTGTGACCCAGGATATGTAAGCTAAGTAAACCCTTTCCTCCCCAAGTTGGTACTGGTCAGAGTATTTTGTCACAGTAATGGAGAAACAAACTAGGACACCCCCCAAATCTGTGTCTACACCCCACCAAGTGCCAGGGTTGCTGGTGCACACTGCCAAATCCAGCTTTTTGGATTGCTAGCAACCCAAACTCAGGTCTTCATGCTTGTATAACAAGCACGTTACCCTCTGAACCATCTGTCCAGTCACCTAGTAAAATATTTTAAGTCCTTGCTCTAATAGACTGCCATTCTGTTTCTCTCTACTCTGCAATAGGAAGTAGGTTCAACAAACATTTTCTGAGTACCCACGGTATACAAGGTGCAATATGAGATGGAGACTATAAAGATGAACAGTGCATTTTCTACCCCAGATGGGCTGAAATGGGTGGTACAGCAAGGTGGAACAAAGTTACCAACCAACTGGCTCATTCCAAAAGTAGCAATAAGCAGTGGATTCCTATAGTTGGTGCCTGGCTAGAAAGAACTTATGGGAGAGAATTCCATGTAAGAATCCTCAGCCTGCTGGGGGCTCAAGAGATGGCTCAGTGGGTAAGAGCACGGACTGCTCTTACAGAGGTCCCAGATTCTGTTCCTAGCATACATATGGCGGCTAACAACCATTGATAACTCCAGTTCTGGGAATCCAATGCCCTCTTTTGAACTCCATAGGCATTGTACAACATGGGCGCACTTACATACATGCAGGCAATACACTCATACACATAATAATAATAAATATAATATTTTTTTAAAAAGAATCCTCAGCTCATCTCCAGCTGGAAATGGTGCATCATCTTGGCTCAAACTGTAAGTATTCTGGGAAGAATGACGTCGGTGGCCCCTCTTAATGGTAGAATGTGAGGAAAGGTCTATATTGTGCTGGGGGAGGGCATAACAAGACTCTGTTTTTTCAAGGGTATGAAAAGCCATCAGGAATCATTTTAAGATCTTGGGAGATGGCCCAATGGGTAAAGCACTTGCTATGCAAACATGAGGACCTGAGTTCGGATCCTAAGACCCACCCACATAAAGCCTGATGTGGTAGTCAGCCTTTCTCTGACAAGATGGGAGGCAGAGACAAAGAGACTATGTGGGAGCTGCTAGCCTGGTGCACACAGTGCAGAACAACAAGAGACCCTGTCTCAAAGTGGAAGGCAACAACCAACACCCAAAGTTGTCCTCCGGCCCCACACACATGCTGTGACATGTACACATACCCACACTCATACATACAAACATGCATTTTTAAAATAATTTCATTTATTATTTTTATGTGTATGAGTGTATTGCCTGCATGTAAGTGCATCCATGTTGTGAAATTCCTGAGAAGACCAGAAGAGGGCGTTGGATCCCCTGGAACTGGAGTTACAGTGGTTAGCCGCCCTATGGATGCTGGGAATTGAACCCAAGTCCTCCACAAGAGCACCAAGTGCTCTTAACTGCTGAGCCATCTCTCCAGCCCCACAATCATTTTTTAAAAATAAATTTTTTTATTTTTATATATTTTTAAGACTTTAAAAATTGTGTGTATGTATGGATCTGTGTGTGGATTTGTGTATGTGAATGTAGTACCCAAAGGGACCAGAAGAGGGCGTCAGATGCCCTGGAGTTTGAGCTATGGGTGGTTGTGAACTGCTTATGTCGGTTTTGGGAAATGAACTGACGTCCTCTGGAAGGGCAGTACCTACTCTTAACTGCTGAGCCATTTTCTAATCCCACAAACACTTTTTTTTTTTTTTGGTCTTCTTGAGACAGGGTCTCCCTGTAGCACCAGCTGTCCTGGAACTCACTATGTAGACCAGGCTGGCCTTGAACTCACAGAGATCTGTCTGCCTCTGCCTGTGTGCCTCCATGCCTGGCCAAGATGCAAAAAAGGATTAATTTTAAAATCAAGTATAATCACAACTCTTGTGCAAATATAAGATGAACATTTGTCAAAGATTTTACTTGTTGATTAATGAGGAAACCAGTAAAACAGGCCATGTGTTCAAAGGAGAATTCAAAGAACCACACTTACATAGGTAAGTTGTGAATGTTAATGTATTTATAAAGAAAGACAAACCTGACTTTTGTATGAAAGAGACAGGGCAGTCAGCAGACCTCACACCCAGCAGAATTGATGTTCACATTTTATCAACTGTATACAAATTGCAGGGGAATAAAATCGGCCAAAGACAACCAAAGGCCCAGAGACCCTTGTCTGTAGGAATAGACAATTCAGAAATATGTGCTGCAAAACACCTTGTTTTTCAGTTCCCTCCCTCCCTCCCTCCTTCCCTCCCTCCCTCTTTCCTTCCTTCCTCCTCTTCTTTCTTCCTTTCCCATGGGTTCATCAAGACTCTTTCACGCATGTATACAACATGCTTCAGTGGCATTCACATCCTCCTACCTTCTCTCCACCCCCTCGCCACGACCACCACATCACACCACCTCATTTTCAATGAAAATCCCCAGTAATCTTGTCTCACTTTAAAATCTTAGAGCATTTTTCTATGCAAACCTCTGGGACACTGAACTTGTCCTTACTGAAGCCTACTGGATGAGAAAGGCACGAGGCGAGTTCCCAGGAAGGTACTCTCCAAGGGTAGGAGGCACCTAGGCTCCCCACCAGCAGCAAGAAGACTGGGCCCAGCTGGTTCCTCAGTCCATGGTAGGGCATGCACACTATGGGGCAGTGACAGGGTGTGGGATCAAGGTTCCAGGACTGGGATTGTTGCCAAGTAAAAGACCTGTGCAGATGTCTGGCCAGAAGCATGTCACCAAGGCAGTGGGAAGGACCCAGTGGCTATTCCACATAGATTTCCACTGATGCTATTAATAGGAGCTGAAAACTGGATCTTTAAAAGGTTGGTTAGGCTGCTGGAGAGATGGCTCAGCGGTTAAGAGCACTGACTGCTCTTGCAGAGGACCCAGGTTCGATTCCCAGCACCCACATGGCAGCTATGAACCATCCTTAACTCCAGTTCCAGGAAAATCCGAAGCGCTCTCTGACCTCCGTGGCATTGCACGACACTGGTGCACTCACATACATGCAGGCAATACACTCATACACATAAAATAAAAATAATAAAATATTTTTTTAAAAAAGGAAAGGTTGATTAGGTTTTCTGGTTCCTCAGCCTTATGGGGTATTTGGAAGTGGTCCCTGGACTCAGTGTTCAGAGGAGGCAGAATTCTGAGAAGCCTCATTGTTTCCAGAGCAGGACAACTGAAATTGTCAATTTCTCCCATCCAAGCTCTAACTATCTCTATTAGCTTCCAATATCAGACATGTTCTTTCTGATATGAACATAGACCAAAAGTTACCAGCTTCTTAGGCAAGATTTTCAAGAGGGGCTGGAGAAATGGCTCAGCAGGTAAGAGCACTGGCTGCTCTTACAGAAGACCCAGGATCAGTTCCCAGCACCCACATTGTGGCTAACAACCATCCATAACTCCAGTTCCATGGGACCCAATGCCCCCTTCTGACCTCGGTGGTCATTGCACACATGTGGTGCACTCACACATGCAGGCAAAACATGCACACATAAAAATACATTTCAATTAAAAAAGTTTCAAGAAAGAAAAACCAGGCATAAGAGTGCAGGCCTGTGATCCCGATACTTGGGAGGCAGAAGCAGAATTGCAGTAAGTTTGAGGCCAGCCTGGTCTACATAGAAAGTGTCAAGCCAGACAGGGTGACATAATGAGATTCTGTCTCAAAAATATCAATCCCTCTGTCCTAGTTTGTTCTTCATTGCTCTGACAAAAAACTCTGACCAATACCAACTTGAGAAGGAAAGGGTTTATTCAGCTTACATCTACCAGGTCGCAGTTCATCAGGGAGCCCAAGGTAGGAACTCAGGGCAGGAACCTGGAGGCAGGAGCTGGAGCACAGGCCCTGGAGGAACGCTGCTCACTGGCTTGCTCTCCTGGCCCCTGCACAGCTTGCTCTCTTGTGCAACACAGGCCCACCTGCCCAGGGATGGCACTACCCACAGTGGGCTGGGCCCTCCCACATCACTCATCAAGAAGATGCCCTTCAGACATGGCCATAGGCCAGTCCAATAGAGGAAATTCCCCAATTGAGGCTCCCTCAACCCAGGTGTGTCAAGTTGACACTTAAAGCTATCCAGCACACCCTCCAAAAAATATTCAAGAGAGTGATGGCTATAGAAACGATTGTAAATGGCTGAGGACTGAATGGAAAGTTGTAATGGCAGTCAGTGACAGTAATAATAGTGATGGTGTGACCCTGGCATAGCAGATGGTGTTTTGCATGTGCTTAAAGCAACTGGGACTAATTATTGTTAATTGAAAAATTAGCTATTGCATAGAATCATAAAAACTTTACAAACAGCATGAAGGCATGATTTGTTTTTAAAATATTTTATTTATTATTTTTATTTTATATTATGCATACGAGTATACTGCCTGCACGTAAGTGCATCCATGTCCTGCAATGCCCATAGAGGTCTGAAGAGGGCATCAGATCCCCTAGAACTGGAGTTACCAACAGTTGTTAGCTACCATATGGGTGCTGAGAACCGAACCTGGGTCCTCTGCAAGCACAGCCAGTGCTCTTAACCATTGAACCATCTCTCCGCAGTCCCAGCAACCACTTCTTAATTGCCATCTCCCTTAAGAAGTCTTCCTAGCTGAAGGTGACACAAAGGCCCTATGCGGAAATGGGCTCAACCTTGGGCACATGGACGGTAGTCCCTGGCTTTCCTGTGTTGTACCTTCTGCCACGTCCCTCCTGCAGACACCCAAAGCCATCAACAAACCCTGCTGCCATGCAGCTCTGTAAAAAGTCAACATGAATTAATGCATTCATTCTAAACTGTGAGAACACGTTGGTTCAAAACTTAGCCCAAAGGAAGGTCAGAACAGATATTTGGGGAATCACTGTCTAGTAAAGAAGGTTCTAGAAGCCAGGCATGGTGACGCATGCCTTTAATCCCAGCACTGAGAGGCAGAGGCAGGTGGATCTCTGTGAGTTCAAGGCTTCCAGGCCAGCCTGGTCTCCATTAGCGAATCCAGGCCAGTGAATCCAGGCCAGCTGTGGCTACAGGGAGACCTTGTCTCAAAAAAACCAAAAAAAGAATTGTGTTGTAATGATATGCTTCTTCTAAGTATGTTGTTATTAAATAAATCATTTTTAAAAATTAAAAAAAAAAAA
>NW_008346683.1:6422749-6423845 GCF_000622305.1 Nannospalax galili
ATCTAAAAGCCCCAGGGTGATGTATAAACAACCTGTTTTAGGGAAAACAGGTAAAAGCCTAGCAGGTCAGAAAGAGTTGCTTCCTGTTAGTGATAATTTGTCTTGAAAAATAACAAATCCCAGGGTATGAAGGCTAATGGGCGTGTTCATAAGGACAAAACAGCTCAGCCTCAGGGTAGAACAAACTGGAAGCACAGGCAACAGATTAGTGGCTGCACCACTGAAGAAAATGACACGTCTGCCCCCGGCAACTGTTAGCTCCCATTAGCTTCCTCAGGGAGGTGCAGAGCCTCATGGGCTCCTCTCCGATCCACATTTAAATATTAAAGGACTTGATCTTGTTCGATTAACAGCTGCTGTGAGCTCATGAATATGACAGCCATAGCATGTCCAGAAAGCATCGTTTCGCCACATCCTCTGGCTTTTACACTTCTTTCCCCCCCCTCCTTAATGTTCTCCTGAGCCTTGGTATGCTGGATAGTTTTAGTTATCAACTTGACACACCTGGGTAGATGGAATCCCAGTTGAATTTCCTCCATTGGACTGGCCTGTGGCCATGTCTGTGGGACATTTTCTTAATTGTTGAGTGATATGCGAGAACCCAGCCCACAATCAGTGGTGCCTCCCTGGGCAGGTTGTTCTGTGTTGTATAAGAAAGCAGGCTACCATATGACCCGGTTATACCACTCCTTGGCATAAACCCAAAGGACTCATCCTATTGTAGAGACACTTGTACAACCATGTTTGTTGCTGCTCTTTTCACAATAGCTAAGAGATGGAAGCAACCTAAGTGTTCCTCAACTGGCAAGTGGTTAATAAAAATGTGGTGTATTTACACAATGGAGTTCTATTCAGCAGTAAAGAAAGACGAAATAATGAAATTTGCAGGTAAATGGTTGTATCTAGAAACTGGTATACTAAGTGAAATAACACAGACTCAGAAAAACGAACGACATATGTTCTCCCTCATATGTGTATCCTAGTACCAAATCCTTTTAAATTCCAGGTCCTTTTAATAACATGATGCTATACAGCAGTCCCTTCTGCATGAAATAACTACCATCATCACGACTTCGGCTGAGCCTGATTGCTAAAC
>NW_008346683.1:6423871-6424504 GCF_000622305.1 Nannospalax galili
CAGCACTCGGGAGGCAGAGGCAGGCGGATCTCTGTGAGTTCAAGGCCAACCTCGTCTACATAGTGAGTTCCAGGACAGCTGGATCTACAGGTCTCAAAAAAAGACCAAAAATAAAAAAATTGGGTTTGTTGACAGTTCATTCATTAAAGGAGGGCCAAGCAGGGTCATTGGACCTCACCATATTATCCAGCCACTCTTCCCAGCCAACGGAATGTAATTTGACCCTATTCACATGTGGCCTCCTGGATTTGGGGAGTGTTAAAGTATACAATCTGGGGAAGGCTAGGAAGAGAAGGCATGACCCATGCTGGGTAATGGCTTTCTAGTGTGCATATGCATATGCCTCAGAAACCTATCAGTTTTCTTGGTAAGTAGGCACAATAAATACATTGGTTCCTCAGTAAAACTTTAATCAAACATTGGCTCAACACTAGAAACTTGAAAGGGAATATGCCTTGCTTAGCATCCACAGGAGAAGAAGTCTCACAACAGATGGGAAATATATTTGTTAATGCTAGTATGTATCATAAGTATTAACAACAACAAAGAAAAAGAAAATGAGAATGTAAAAGATGTTAAAAGGATATGGGAATGGAGATATCTTCCAAAATAGACAAAATATGAGAAAACCTA
>NW_008346683.1:6424866-6440509 GCF_000622305.1 Nannospalax galili
GGGAAACTATGGTGGGTCAGACAATTTGAGAGATAAATAATACTCGCTAGTTTTAGAAAACCAGAGGGAACTATATTAGGCCAACAACCTACTGACAAATTATACATACAACCAGATCAAAGAATGTAATATATATCTAATCAAGGTTTATCTGAGAATAGTAGTTTTTTTACCCAAGCCTTATCTACATAGCACATAATTAAAAGTATCAGACTGGTGGAACTAACCTTATTGGATGTTTAACAGCCGTAGTTTGAGGCCTATACTAATATGGTCAGAAGGACTTAAAGGACAGTTTTTGTCCCTTGCCCTCCAAGGTCAGCTAAGTTCCAGGGAACTAGGAACATCTCTCAAAATGTCCTGTAACTGTGGTGAGTCACCTATCCTCTTGTTCAGGGAGGCCATGGAGACCCCACAAGATAGACTTGAATCGGTGTCCAGTCTATAAAGAGGAGGTTCAATTCAGAGGAAACATCTCATTCATGCTTCCAAGTGAAGCCAGACATGGTCGAGGAGAACCTTTGACTTATCTTCACATAGATGGAGCTGGTAAAAGAAAGGAGCCAGAAGCTCCTCCCAAGCCCATGTGACCCCCGAGGAACAGATACTCAAATGACCTTAAGTGTAAAAATAAATTGATTTATCTGGGCCAACTGTATGGTCTTAAACACCCAAAAGGAAAGTATAATCAAAGAATAAAGTCATCAGTAAATTTCTTTAAGATTTCAAGGGATTACACTTCCCAGACATTAGGTTTAAGTCTCTATTTAGACAATTTTTTCTCATTGATGATTTTGTTCCTAACAAGAAAGTGCTGCTCAGATGTAAGACTTCAAATCTTGGTCTCCAATACTGTAGTGCCCACCTGTAGCTAAAGGAGACAACCAGCTAATGTTCTAAAATGATGGATCAATTTTTCTCCCCCTAAGCCTGTGAGAGGGAACTGACACTGATTCTAACCACTCCAACAGCTATCAAAATACCTGAAAGCAAATCCTGAATCCATTACTCTAGAGTCCAGCCTTGGAAGACAAAAGAAAAATGAGGAGGAACCCAATAGAGAAATGCTTTTGGAAGCCCTTGTCAAGAAACTCCAATGGACTCTCATACGAACATTTGAAAATTGCCCTGTTCTGCCTTTTTTCTAGTTCCCTGTTTAGAGCTTGTAATGTTAGTTACTCTTGCCTTTACTTCTCCTTCACATCTCCTATTCACAATTCAAACACTTTCTTTTCCTCCTTGAGGTAAGAGTTATGCAGGTCTTTTAGATAGACCCACTGAAGGGGTACTCCAATTGCCTCACTGTGCATCCTTGTTCAGCATGGAAGAAGCCAGAGCAGTCTGCATGCCAATTCCCCACTGGCAATTTGGGTAACCTCTTCAGAGGATGGTGTGATAAGAATAGGAGGTAGGAACTGGCTAGGCAGTTAGAGTAAAAAGACCCCAAAGAAAAGTAGCCAGTTTCTTGGCTAAAACTCACAACGTCCTTAGGCCTCTTAGCAAATTACTCTGTTCCAAAGGCCAAAAATGTCGTAAATATTTGGGAGCTTGTAACTAATCCTTAAAAGACTTTAGGGTTACCTCTTCAGAAGCGGGGGATGTTAGGGTAGCCAAAAGCCCCATTAAAAAGAATTGAAGAAGAGTACATGAAGTTGTCAGAAAAAAAAGTGATGGGGAGACATGGGAGGAGTTGGAGGAGAGGGAGTGGGCATGGATTTGATCAAAACACCTTATATGCATGTATGAAATTCTCAATAAATTATTTATTTAAAAAAGAGCTAAATACATTAGTTCCTCAAAGAAAGAAAGAAAGAAAGAAAGAAAGAAAGAAAGAAAGAAAGAAAGAAAGAAAAAAGAAAGCAGGTTGAACATGGGCTAGGGGAGCAAACCATAAGCAGCATTCCTCCACGGTCTGTGTTCTAGGTTCCTGCCTGAGTTCCTGTCTTGGCTTTCCCTTAATGATGGCTTTCCTGAAACGATGCCTTCTGGACATGACATGACTGTCGTATTCATGTTCTGTAAGCCAAATAACCCGCTTCCTCCTCAAGTGGGGAGTGTTTGGTCAGTGTCTTCATCACAGAAATTGAAAGCAAACTAAGACACTGAGTGATACAGTTGTCTCATTTAGGGTCAACCATTCAACATCAGGCTAAGCATCACTTATTCTTGGCACTTTGGCCAATCGTGGGTTTCTGCATTCACCTCTGCCCGCTGCAATAAGCTTCTCTGATGAGGGCTGAGCACAGCTCTAATCTCCAATGGCAACCAGAGTTGGGAGGAGCTTGTTCTTTTGATAGCAGCCCTCTCATGGAAGTTAACCAAATGTCCCCTGACAACTGAGTTACTCTCTCCAAGAACACACCCCAATGACCTAAGACTGTCCATTCAGTTCCATCTCCTCAATGTCCCATCACCTCCCAGGACCATCGTACTGAAGGTCAAGTTTCTAACACATGGAACCCTTGAAGGACACACACACACCCCGTGTCCAAATCACAGTGGCCTAAGAGGGAATGGAGAGTCGGGTTAAATCAGATGGGAGGTCACATGGAAAGCAGGAGAGAGCACCTACACAGTGGATAACATCGGTCATATTCTAAGCTCAGGCATCCGAGTGTCGTTCGAGCCTTATCTCATTTGTATTCTCAGCAGCCCATGAAGCAAATGCTTTGCCATTATCGTCACTTCAGAAATCAGACAATTAAAGCTAAAAGGTGAAATTACTCTTCAGGGACACACCAAGCTAATAAGTAGCAGTAATCAGAACTGAAACACAGAATGTCTTGTTCCAAAGCTGCTGTTTGAACTCAGATACAAAATTTCCTTTGAGAACAGAGGGTGTGAACAGCAGGAGGCATGACCGGGTGTCTCCGAAGTTCTATGTGCATCAATCACTTTTCCTCAGTGAGCCGCCCTCTCGTTGTCCTTCGGCATCACAGCCTTCCCTAGGATAACAGATACAGTTCACCCCACCAGAGCTCAACAGCCCCCAAAAACAACCCAAAAAGAGCATTTCCTTCCCTAGAACAACAGTGATTGCCTGAGAAATGAGCACATGACTTGAGTCAGGTCAATGACAGACCTAGCCAGACCTAGGATCCTTCCTGCCGGAAGGACTATGTTTTACCTCGTATGTCCTTACTCCCAAGATTGCTGACTAGGGACCATGAAACCCTATCTGAGCATGAAACTCACAGGGAAAGCAGAACCTACAGGTTGAAACGAGGTTTTGCTTGTTTTTTCAGCTTCTGGATCCAGCCTTCCCTGAACTCTGACAAACCAGTTGCTAATGATGAAACCAAGTTCAAAATCCAGTTTATATCCTCAAGGAGCTGGTGGCTAAACTTAGATCCCATGGATATGTTAAATTTACATCAAACAAAAAAAACATTGGGTGAGGGTGCTAGGAAGATAGCTTAGTTGGTAAAGTGCTTGCTTTGCAAGCATGGAAAACTGTGTTTGCTCTCCAGAAGCCATGAAAAGTCAGGTGCGGCGGCCTGTGCTTGTAATTTCAGCACTGGGGAAGCAGAGACAGGCAGATGCCCGAGTCTCACTTGCCAGCCAGCCTAGCCTACCGGACAAGCTCCAGGCCAGTGAGAGACTCTGTCTCAAAAAACAAAGTAGAAGATGCTTGAGGAACAACTCCAAGGTTGGCTTCTGGCCTCCACTTTGTGCACATGCACACTACACACACATGTATGAGCACGTACGCATATGTATGCACAGATGTTTTTAATGTAGTTCCCTACTCCCATGCACCTCGTCAGTCTCTGTCACTATCCACTTCCTGTCTCCCAATATGTTTTGTGTTGTGTTAGCTATTTTTCCCGTCACGGTGACAGATGTCTCACAGAAACAACTTAAGGAAGGATTGTTTTGGATCACTGAGACAGTGCAGCCCACCACGGCAGGGAAGGCATGGTAGAGTCCACAGTGGCTCATGACTGGAGCAATGGGAGCATAAGCCCATATCTCAGAAGATCAGGAAATAGAATTTGGGCTGGAAGCTGGGCTGGGCTATAAGCCAAAACCTGCTATGGTGGCCTCTTCCACCAGCCTGACTCCACCTCTTAAAGGGTCCGTACCTTCCCCAAACAGCACCACCACCTGAGGACATTTTTCACCTAAACCACAGCAAGCTTTTCTTCATTCTTCCATCACCCTCTGATTCACTATGAATGACTAACTGCAATGCTTTTCTAGTCTAGAAATACATTTTCTTTTAAAAATATTTTATTATTTTTATTTTATGTATATGAGTGCATTGATTGCATGTATGTAAGTGCACCTGTATCCTGCAATGTCCTCAGAAGTCAGAAGAGGGTGTCAGATCCCCTGGAACTAAAGTTAGCATGGCTGTTAGCCACAAAGTAGGTGCTAGGATTTGAACCTGAGTCCTCTGCAAGAGCAGCATCTCTCCAGCCCCTAGAAATATATTTTCTATCCAAATCTACAGGAAGACACACCTGAACAGTATTCAAACACTTCAGCCATGGGACAGCTTTTCAAATGAAATCTTAACTAGGAAGCTGAAGAGATGGCTCAGCGGTTAAGAGTGCTTGTTGCTCTTGTAGAAGACCTGAGTTTAGTTCCCATCACCCGTGTCAGATGGTTCACAACCACTTATAATTCCAGCTCCAAGGGATCATATGCCCTCTTCTGGCCTCCACAGGGAGCCACACACACATCAGATATGTATGTACACACACACACACACACACACACACACACACACACATTAATTAGTTGATTAATTAAATCTTTTTAAAAAATGGGAGAGAAAGAGGGCCAGGCTTGAGATAGCATACTCCTTTAATCCCAACCCTCAGGTGGCAGAGGCAGGCAAATCTCTGTGAGATCTAGGCCAACCTGGTCTACATAGTGAGTTCCAGGCCAGCTGGTTCTACAAGGGAGAAGCTGTCTCAAAAAGGCAAATAAATAAATAAATAAATAAACAAACAAATAAATAAAATGACTCAGCTGGAATTCTAGGATATAACATCATAGCTACATAGGTTAATGGTGATACAGGAACCAGGAGGAAGGAGAACCACTCCCACCAGAACAACTCTTATCTGACACTGTGGTGGTTTGAATGAAAATGTCCCCCATAGGCTCCAAGTATTTGGACATTTTGTCCCCAGATGATGGCACTGTTTTGGGAGGTTTTAGAAGGTGTGTCTATCCTGGAGGAAGCACGTCACTGGGGGTGGACTTAGAGAGTTCTTAAGCCTTGCTGGATCTCCAGTTGCTCTTGCTTCCTGTGTCTGCGTGATGATGTGAGAGCTTAACTTCTGTTGCTCCTGTTCCAGCCACCTCCAGCCACCATGCCTCCCTGCCATGACGGGCTGTAATTCCCCTGGAACCGTAAGCTCAAATAAACTCTTCCTTCTACAAATTGCTTGGGTCAGTGTTTCTATCACAGCAACAGAAAAGTGACTGACACAGACACATTTTCAGATTTCTAGCACACAATGGTATGACTTGATAAAATACAGATTAGAATTTTGACAAGCCCATAGATTTTTGACAGCTCTGTGTCAAATCTTGTCATGGACTATGAGACTCCATCAAACATTATTAATTCTCTAAAACAATCATAAGACTTATTACTTTGAATGAAAAAATAAAGACAATAAGTTTGCCATCCTCTCTCTCTCAACAATTTCACAGCTTATAAAACAGAAGGCACATGGGGAACCAATACTGTAATTTAATCAAGGCAACAGTTTTAAATGACTCTTAGAAAATGGAGAAGGGAATATCCTTGAAGAGTTCAGGTCTGTTTCAAGTCCTATAGAAGAAACAGCACCTCGGGGACAGTATATGAACAGTTGTGATGTTGAAGATTCAGAAATACTAAACAGTAATTCGACAAAATTATCACCATCAGCACCACCATCGCCAAAACTGGTTCATTGTTGTTTATTTTGACCCTGTCTCCAAAACTTCCTCACAGACATGCCACATGTTTATTTTAGGTAAGTCTAGATCCTGTCCAGTTGACCACTGTTATTAACATCACAAAAGGGTAGTCTTAAAAAGGTGATCAAAGTAGCTCACATTTGTGGAGCATTTCTTAAGAAGCTTCTGTGCATTGTGTTATTCATACTTTACAGAAAGAGTTTCACAGTCATAGGGACTATTCTCCCCAAGCTAGAAAAGAAATAAATTCAGAGCAGGCAAGAGACTTGCTGAAGGCAGCACAGCTGACTGGAAATGGGACTAGGATTGGAAAGTGGCCTGTTCTCCTTCTAATTCATGTTCTTAAGTTGGCCCAAACTGGCCATGTCTGATATAGAAAAGGATTGTGTTCCAATGTATTTAGAACTAGAGCTTCTTTTCCCACAGAAACAGTTTCCAGGTTATAGGGCTTTCCAGATCTACCCCCAAAGCCCATTTATGTTGTGATATTTCTGAAATTCCACCAATTGGCAGGAAAATTATCAGGAATAAGATGCTTCAATGACAGTAACATAAGTAAATACGAAAGTAAAGACAACAGAAAGGGAACATTTTTGTTACATTTTGTTTAACTATTTATTGTGTGTGTTCCTTATTGTGTGTGTGTGTGTGTGCGCGCGCGCACATGCGCGCACACACACACACACACACATGTGGTCAGAGGACAATTTGTAGGAGTCAGTTTTCTCTCCTACCATGTAGCCCCAGGGATCGAACTCAGGTTGTCAGCCTTGATGGCAAGTGACTTTACCCATTGAGCCATCTTGCTGGCCCAGGGAACATTTTCAAAACCTTAAATATCTATGTTGAAGAACCCCAAAATCTCTAGAAGAGGTAAAGAAAGTAAATGAATATTTTTATAAAAATTCTGAAATTTTATCTGAATCAATTTCCAGCACCTCAGAGACTCCTTCTGGCCATCTGTTATGATTTCCCCGTCCTTGATCCAACAGCAGCAGTGACCACACACTAGCCAAGAAGAGATCAGGCCTGTTTGTCTTCTTTTACAGTTTTACACTCAGTAAGAGGGGTATACGGTATGGAAGAAAACGCGTCGTGGGCTTTGGATTCCAACACAAGAATTCAACATCAGGGCTCTGGTGACAGGAGAAGCAACTACCAGATCTCAGCCTCACGTTAGCTGGGGTTCAATGAGTGCCAGTGGAAAGCTTGTATTCTGGGTGTCAAATGTAGTGTTTGTGGAATTGGCAGACATCATGCAAAAAGGTAAAAATAAAGCAAGATCAAGATGTATCATGAGCAGGGAGTGGTGGTTGCACACCTTTGATCCCAGCCCTGGAGAGGCAGAGGCAGGTGGATCTCCGCAAGTTCAAGATCAGCCAGGTTTATATCTCTGGTTCTAAGCTTGAAAGAAATCACTTTATGAACAGACTAAGAACCCTAGTGAGCCAGGCATGGTGGTGCACACCTTTAGTCCAACCACTCATGTGACAGAGACAGGCAGATATCTGTGAGCTCAAGGCCAGCCTGGTCTATATCACAAGTTCCAGGCCAGTTAGGGCTACTTAGTGAGACCCTGTCGCAAATAATTAATAATGATAATAATAATAATAATAAATAAATAAATAGATAGATAGATAAATAAATAACTAAATAATAAATAAATAAAATGAACCCTAGTGGAGGAGAGAGGAAAGCACTGACACTTTTCCAGGACAGCCCCCTATGGTTCAGCCACAGAACTATAAGAAGAAATTGAAAACTGAGCTTGAAAGCATCTTCTGGTTCTGGCTCAGCCTACCAAAAAGCAAACCATAAAGCAAAATCTTAATCCTGGGCAATGAGATGCCTCACTA
The DNA here is from genome assembly GCF_000622305.1 of Nannospalax galili. Classification (NCBI taxonomy): domain Eukaryota; kingdom Metazoa; phylum Chordata; class Mammalia; order Rodentia; family Spalacidae; genus Nannospalax; species Nannospalax galili. The sequence goes on from NW_008346683.1 coordinate 6,432,648, forward strand.
GGTAAAAGTGCTTGTGGGGTTAGCCTGACTACCTGAATTTAATCCCTGGAACCTACAGTGGATGAGCAATTGTGAGTAACTGATGCCTACAAGTTCTCTCTCTCTCTCTCTCTCTCTCTCTCTCTCTCTCTCTCTCTCTCTCTCTCTCCTTTTAAATTTAATACCCAAATACATTTTTAAAAAATCTTGCCTCTGCTTAAAACTACCCAGAAGACACTTCAAGTCCTGTCTCAAGAGCAAATCTTATCTCAAAAACAATTGCTGGGAAATGACATAGTTTTGAAAACTCAGTAACTGCCCATTTTTATTGGGTAGCTTTCCTTCTTTTAGTTTGTGTTGTTGCCGAGTAGGTTGTCAATAATGTCAGCTGGAAGACTGATTGGCTTTAAAATCCAAATCAGGGGGCTGGAAAGATAGGGCAGCGGTTAAGAACCCTGACTGTTCTTGCAGAAGACCTGGGTTCAAATTCCAGCACCCATATGGCAACTAACAACTGTCCATAACTCCAGTTCCAGGGCATCCAACAGTCTCTTCTGTCCTCCGCAGACATTGCGCAACACGGGTGCACTTACCTACATGCAGGCAATACATGCATACACATAAAATAAAAATAATAATTTTTTTAAAAATCCAAATCAAGTTCTTAATCGTGATATTCTGAAACGATCCAAATACACCTATTTTTAGTCTCTTTTTAATACAAAACGAAATGTCTTTAAATATGACAGGCCTTTTCTCAGCATGTCAGAAATACCTTATCATAAAAATAAATAAATAAAAAGTAAACTTTCAATATCTTTTCTACAAAAGGTAACTTTTTAAGATGATTCATTTACATTTGAAAAATAAGCACATAGGTAAGTCAACGCATTATATTTTGTTCCTTTAGGAGGTTTGACAAAACAATAGATTTTATTTTTGGCAGTATTTTTCTTTTCATAAAAGAGCTGTCCTCCGGGGGTGGATTTCATTATTTTAGGACCGACCTGATGCATGACCACAAACTGAGAAGCAAGCCAGAAGAAGCCTTTCTAGGTTCTTACGGTAAATGGCTCCCTTGGAAATCTACCGTGTTTGTTTCCCTCTCTCTACTGCTGGGGAGAGGGTCACCCTCCCACTAGTAGATGAAACTTCCCAGGTTTGATGGTGGATGCTTAATCCTATCAGTAGGGGAGATGAGGGAGGAAGATTGCAACTTCCAGTGCAGAATGACATAGCAAAACCCTGTGTTTAGAAATAGAAAGAAAGGAGCTAAAAGGATGGCTCAGCTGATGAAGTATCTGTCACACAGACGTGAAGGACTGAGTTTGATCCCCAGCACCCTCATAAAAAAAAGTCAGGTGTAGTGACATGACTTGTAATTCCAACCCTGGGGAGACAGTCAGGTAGGTCCCTGGGGTTTGCTGGCCAGCCAGCCTAGCCTAATCAGCAAGCTCCAGGCCAGTTAGAGAGCCTGTCTTTAAAAAAAAGTTGACAGATGTTCTAGTTACTTTCTATTGCTGTGAGAAAAACACTGACCAAAACCAACTTGGGGAGGAAAGGTTTTATCTGACTTACAGCGCAGTCCGTCATCAAGGGAAGCCAAGGCAGGAACTCAGGACAGGAACCTGGAGCACAGGCCACAGAGGAACACTGCTTACTGACTTGCTCCTCTGGCCCCTGCTCAACCTGCTTTCTCATACAACACAGGAGCGCCTGTCCAGGGGTGACACTGCCCACAGTGGGCTGGGCCCTCCCACATCACTCAACAATCAAGAAAATGCCCCACAGACATGGCCACAGGCCAGTCCAATGGAGAAAATTCCTCACTTGAGGGTCCCTCTAACCAGGTATGTCAGTCAGGTTGACAACTAAAGCTATCCAGCATAACTCCTGAGGAATGATACTGAGTTTTTCTCTGACCTCCATGCTCTCCAAATACATGTGCACTCACATACATACACAAACACACATACCTGCATACATATAAAAAGAAGGAAGGAGAGAGAGCAATGAAGAAGAAATGAAAGGAAGGAAGGAAGGAAGGAAGGAAAGAAGGAAGGAAAGAAGGAAGGAAAGAAGGAGGGAGGGAGGAGAGGAGGAGAGGGGAGGGGAGGGGAGTTAGCAGGAAGGAAGGAAGGGCTAAGCTTGAATTGGATCTTGCTTACAAGATTAAACCCAGGCTAAGGGCAGAGCCAGGAAGCCACTCACCAGACATTACTCTGATCATAACTAACCATTATCCCATGCTCAGTAATGAAATGATAACCTGACATATGAATGGGTCATTCCTCTCCCAGTGTGACTGGCAAGTCATAGCACTTGAAGATCTAAGTGAGACTTGCTAAAGCTATGTCCAATAAGTGGGCAGGCTGTCTGTCTGTCTGTCTGTCCTGGTGTTAGCTGCTAAGCAGATGCTTTCAGTGACAATTACCTAAGCATACCAGATAAAACTGCTGCCCCTTTAAGTGATTGTAAGCGTGCCTCTAAAGTTGCTTTTTATTTAAGATAAGACCTAGGAGAATAACTTACTAAGATCCTGCAAAAAATATCAGGTCATCCCGCCCACCTCGCTTAGATGACATGGAGTAAACTCTGCTACTTATAATAGTAAATTCCTTACTCAGAGCCACTCTCAGCCACCTTTTTCCTTCAACATAACAATGTTCCAAGAAGGATGGACCACCAACAGGAATGCTCATGACTGGAGGGGCGCAGAATTGTGCAGTCATTTTGAAAGAAAGCTTGGCAGCTTCTCCCATTTGGTCTTTTTGAGACGTGGTCTCCCTGTAACCCCAGCTGACCTCGATCTCACAGAAATCTACCTGCCTCTGCCTCCCAACTGTTGGGATTAAAGCTGTGTTCACTATACTTGACTTTTAATTTAGTTTTATTTTTCTCAAAGACTGCTTTCTTTTTATTTTATGTGTATGAGTGTTTTGGCCTGTGTATATGTAAGTATACCACATGCCTGGTATCTGTAGAGGCCAGAAGAGGGTATTGCAGATATGCCTGGCTTTTTAGAATATAAGTGTGTTACAGGCTGGAGATGTGGCTCAGTTGGTAGAGTACTTGCTTAGCATACACGAATACCTGGGTTCTTGTACCACCTAAACTGGGTGTGCTGGTACACCTACCTGTAATCTGAACACTTGGGAGGTGCAGGCAGGAGGATCAAATACTCAACACCATCCTCAGCTACATAGTAAGTTCAGGTCAGACTGGGATACTTGAGACTCTGTCTCATCACAAATTAGTGTGTGGTGGGGTTTGACTATCACTTTCCTATTACCTCCTCACAGGGGACATGTAACCCTATGAAAACAACCCAAAGATGAGTACAGCCAGGTTCATCCTTAGTCTTCTGGGATTTCTGCAGGAGTTGCTCTCTTTGCTTATCTCCTCCCCTGTATGTACCACTCTGCCCTGTCAGAGGCTCAGCCAGCTGACCAGCAAACCCCAGAGATCCACGGACCTCTGCCCCTCCAGTGCTAGGATTAGAAAGTCATACCAGCATTCCTGGCTTTTTGCAAGAGTGCTGGGGATCAAACTCAAGTCCTCACACTTCGGTAGCAAGCACTTTACCAACTGAGTCATCCCCCCAGCACCCTGCTACTGGGATTTTTTTCAAGCACTTAGATACAGTTTTTTTTTTAACATATTTTTTAAAGAATAGTTTTAGGTTCGTAACAAAATGAAGTGGAATACCAAGAGTTTTGGCATGGTCTCTGCGTCCACACATGTGCAGCTCCCTCCCTAACAATGTCTCGCAGCAGTGACACCTTTGTGATGGCTGATGAACCTACAGTGCTACAGCATTACCACCCAAGTGCACAGCCTTTATGGTTCATAGTTGGCAGGTTCTGGCAAATGTATTATGATATTTATCCACTACTGATATCACATGGAAATCCTTAATCCCTCTCTGTTCTGCCTGTCATCCTTCCCCAAAACTGGAATCCACTTATCTTTATAACCATCTCCAGACATAGTTCTGCCTTTTTAAAAGAGATGCCATGTTGAGAGCTGGAGAGATGGCTCAGAGGTTAACAGTACTGACTGCTCTTGCAGAGTACCTGGGTTCAATTCCCAGCACCCACATGGCACATAACAACCTTTTATAACTCCAGTTCCAGGGGATTCAACACCCTTTTCTGATCTCTGAGGGCATTGCACAACATGGGTGCACTTACACACATGGAGACATAACATGCATAAACATAAAAAATACAAAAAAAATTAAAAAGATGCCATGTACTTGGAATCAAGATGTATGTAATCTTTTCAGGCAGATCATTTTCCACCTAGGAATATTTATTTCAGTTTTTCACTGTCTTTTCCTGGCTTGATACCTCATGTCCTATGAAGACTGAATAATATCCCATGATCTGGATATATCAGTTTATTCACCCATTCACCTCCTAAAAGACATCTTAGTTGTTTCCAAAGATGAATGAAGCTTGTATGATCACCAATATTCAGGTTTGCATGTGGGCATGAGTTGTCAGTTCATTTGAGTAAATACCAAGGAGCATAATTACTAGGTCTTAGGGGAAGAGTATGCTTAGTTGTATAAGAAACTGCCAAGCAGGACTAGGGAGATGGCACAGTGAGTAAAGTGCTTTCTCTGCAAGCATGAGGACCTGAGGTCAATCTCCAGCACCCATGTAGAAAGCCAGGCATATCTGCAATACCCTCTTCTGGCTTCCACAGACACCAGGCATGTGGTACACTTACATACATGCAGGTAAAATGCTTATTCACGTAAAGTAAAAAGAAAGAAATCTTTGAAAAATAAAACTAAATTAAAAGCCAAGTATAGTGGACATGCCTTTAATTCCAACACTTGGGAGGCAGAAGCAGGTAGATTTCTGTGAGATCGAGGCCAGCTGGGGCTACAGGGAAACCCTTTCTCAAAATGACAAAATAATTAATTAATTAACTAATTAATTAATTGAAAGGGAGAAGCTGACAAGCTTTCTTTCAAAATGACTGCACAATTCTGCACCCCTCCAGTCATGAGCATTCCTGTTGTTCCACATCCTCACCAGCATTTGATGTTGTCAGTTTTTTTGCATTTGGAGCATTCTAATATGTGTGTCATGGTATCTCATTAGTGTTTTCATTAAGATAAAGTTTCTAATCAATCATGTTGCTAAGGAAGGCTGGCTCTATAAGCATTGGTCGCATTTTAACTTAACCACTAAGGGAACATCTTGTTCTGTCTACTTGAGGACACAGTTATAACATTTCCACTGTGGATGGGAAGTCAGCCAACTCCATCACTTTTGGTGATCAGTGTGACTTCCTGGCTGGGATGCAGGAGTGTCGCTCTCTAGAAACTAGCTGCATATCACCTTCCAGGTCACATTGTTGAGCACTCCCTGGGACCATAAGCTCAGAGATTTCTTTTTTCCTTAGTTTTTAATTTCAAAATGTTTCTCACTCGGTCAGTATCCCACAAAGCCCAGTGCCTCTCCATCTCACTTATCCTGGCCATCTGAGATATGGCCAAATTTTCTAATGATTTACACATTGGATTTTTAAGTTTGTGAAGAATTAAGGTTATTCTTACAATCATTTAACTTATTTTCTAAAATGCTTTCTTCGGTTAAAGGCAAAGGACTACAGTCAAAACTACGCCCAAGGGATTGACAACTTTTTGTGGTTCATGGAAGTGCCCAGGAGGAGTCTGAGACTCCAAGTGTAGATTCCAACTCTGTCTCTGTCTCTGTCTGTCTCTGTGTGTGTGTGTGTGTGTGTGTGTGTGTGTGTGATGCTTGTATTTGTGAGGGTCTAGGTGCACATGAACAAGGCATAAATGTGGCGGTCAAAGACAACTCTTTTGTTTGAGTCAGAGTCTCTCATTGGCCTAGAACTTTGCCATGTGGTCCAGACTAGCTGGCCCACGAGCTTCCAAGGATTTATCTGTCTCTGCCTCCCCTCTTGCTACTGTGCCTGAGTTTTCACTTAGAACAGAGGCTTGAAGTTTAACCAAATGGCTTCCCAAGAGCCTCACACAGGACCAGAACCAATGGATCCAAGGACTACTGACAGAGACCCCCTCAAAACAAACCTTTTCTATGATAGAATGTGTGAATTGCAGAAGAGCCATAAATCCCTTAAAGTGTCTAACTGGCCCTAAATTGGCAGCCTGGCCTTGCTCAAGCCTGTTTCTGCTCACCCCTTATCAGTTGGTCACTCCCAAGCCTGACAGAAAGTGTTTGTGGAGCCCACCCATCTCCTCTAAGGTCATAGAAACACTCCTGCCAGTTTCTGGGGAAATAATCTTGAGAAGGAGACTCTCAATCACTCCAAGGACACCAAGCCTGGGCACTAACTCAACTCCCTGCTAAGTGCAGCTGTGTCCCACAACCCTGGCATAAAAACCCCTGTTTTCTTTCTCTAGCTGTAGAAGCTTGGTTCCCCCCAACAGGCTCTACCTCTCACTGTATATATACCTCTTCTTTATATAAAGGAAGATATACTCCTTGCCTGTTGCAGGTCTGGCTCTGGTTTCTTGTCTCCTATTTTTCTATCTTTCCTTTTATTTTCCAAAAATCTAAAATTCTCCTCTTAGGTTATTCTATCAGGCATTTGTTACCGCAGTTAAAGTTTGATTAACACAGAGAACAACTTTGTATTAGATATCATCACACTCTGCTCAGCCTAGAGAACCCACCCAGGAACCAGACAGATGAGATTCCCACCAATCTCAGGGAAAGCACGCCCTTTGCATGCAAAATCAACAATAAATATGCAAATAAGCAAGAAAACAGTGCCAGAGATCTAAGAACCAAATGAGAGGGAGTGTCCAGGGATACATGGGGCTGACACCTGGGGGACAAGAATAACCTCCATCAGGAGATCTGAGGCCAAATAGACCCCGGACAGAAGGAGCAGGAGCCAACCACCCAAGTCTGAAAAGAATGCAAAGGCAGCGGTGATGCAGGAAGCAGGGGTGGCAGGAGCTGGACCAGGGGCGGTCTTGCTGGCCCTGGATGGGCTTTGGAGTTATGGTGAGGACAAGGATACACTGGGGGAGTAAAAAGATCTATTTCACCTTTTGAAGTTTTTATTCCCCCGGCTTTGCTTCTTATAACAGGTGTCATCAACAGGTTGATAGACACCTTCCCACCAGTGTTGCTGTTTTATCCAGTGAGTCTGTAAACAAGGACATATCACCATGTTCTTCCCCTCCTAGGGATTCCAAGTTGAGAAGAAATTCCACCAGTGCTTGTTCTTAGGGCCCCAAAGAGCCTATGAATGGACAACAACATCATTAGCCAGCCCAAGTTCTGTCTGGCACATCAGTGTGTGGTTGAGACCACTCAGCACCCAGCAGATTCATAGACTCCTGAGCCCTGGGAACCTCGTGCTGGCATGAAGCCACTCTGTATCTAATAAACAACCCCATGTTATTTGTTGAAGGAATGATGAATCACCCATCTCCCATTTCCCAGAGGTTTTATGGTTAGGGAAACCAAGGTCCAGGAGGGTTATGTATTTTGCCCAAATCTACACATTTAGAATGTGCACTGTTGAGCTTCAAACCAAGACCTTTCACCTTCTATGACTAAACTCTCCACTTCAGAACATCTTCCATTTCAGAATGTTTTAAGGAAATATTTGTAACAAACAGGTATTTTGTCTGGATAGAATGCAATAAGGGAAAGACTTAACATTCCATCCTCTCAACAGGCTTCTGAGTGAGTACAGTTACCCTCATTTTACAATTCAAATGAGCCCCCCCCACCAGGCTGAGAATGCTTGAGTAACTAAGGTAGGAGGAAGAAGCACCTTCATCACCCAAGGGATTGCACACTTAATACAGTACACCTTGAGTTGACCACCTTCCAACCTCTTATACCAGACAACAAGAC
>NW_008346683.1:6440543-6529051 GCF_000622305.1 Nannospalax galili
GGAAAGCCTTAACATTCCCTCCTCTCAACAGGCTTCGGAGTGAGTACAGTTCCCCTCATTTTACAATTCAAAAGAGGCCCCCCCCACCAGGCTGAGAATGCTTGAGTAACTAAGGTAGGAGGAAGAAGCACCTTCATCACCCAAGGGATTGCACACTTAATACAGTACACCTTGAGTTGACCACCTTCCAACCTCTTATACCAGAAAACAAGACAGGGCCAGGGCTGGGACTCAGTTGGTAGAGTGCTTGCCAAGCATGCATGAAGTCCTGGATCCACAGCACTACATAAACTGGGTATGGTGGCACACATCTGTAGAGGCAGGAGGGTCAGAAGTTCAAAGTCAACCTCAGCTCATAGTGAGTTCAAGGCCAGCTTAGGGTACATGAGCCCCTGTTTCCAAAACTTTTAAGAAGGGAAGTGGGAAGGAGGGAAGAAGAAAAGGAGAAGAAAAGGAAGAAAGAAAAAAGAAAAAATTGTCTAAAAGAGAAGCAAGAGCAAAGCCATGTCTGACTTACGAGATAAGGCTCAAAATACAGCATCAAGAAAAGAATTAAGTTGGAAGTTAAGGACTGAAAGCTGGAGGTGTAGCTCCATTGGTAGAGTGCTGCTGTGTAGACTGCTTGCCTAACATGGGGGAAGCTCTGAGTTCAGTCCCTAGCACTAAATAAACAGGCAAGGTGACTGTAAACCCAGCACTAGAGAGGTAGAGATAGAGTATCAGAAGTTCCAGGTCACCCTCAGCTACATATATTACATAGTGACTTTGAGACCAGCCTGATCTACATGAGACCATGTTTCAAAAAATAATAATAATTGAAAGATGTAGGGGGGAAAAAGCATGAATCTGCCTGGAATATGAAACTATGGGCAACAAAAGATTTACAAATCAACTGTGACATTTACTGCCTGTGAAACTTTTATGGCACTTCCTTGCAATTACCTCAGGAAATGATTTCAAAATGAGCCATTCAAGTTTATTAACTTTTTAAAAACAAGAGCTCTGTAAGGTGGGTCAATACAGTTTAAAGAGACAGACACTTTTGTATAATTTTATTCTGTCCTTTTTTTCTTGCTGAGAGCCCCACATTTTGTACAAGGACTCTGGCTGTGCACTGTACTTCTGGAAAGTTCCCACAGCAGCCTCTGGAGAGGGCACAGATTTAGCCATGTTTTGGATGGCTGAAAAGGTTTCTCTTTGTCCCTAGAGTTTAGTAAACCAGAGTTATCCTGTGTTCATTAGAAAGCAACTTCTCTGAGTTGTTTTGAATCCAATGTTGATGTCATCTCCATCTATCATTACAGCTATGTGACTTTGCTGTTGATGTCATTTAGACTGTCATCCAGCAGCCCAGTGTCACCGTCAGTTCACGGGGATCATATTAAAATGCATGTATGCCAGTGCATGCATGTTCATATGCAAAAGAGGGTTTATCACTAAGGAAACCAGCAGAGTTCCTTCCCCAGTAGTAGTGTGTGGCTAGGGAAAGGCATTCTACCTCCCATCTGTCACAGTCCGGTCCCGTTTGTGCCGATAAACACTGAGAGACTGCTTTTATTGCCATTAGTAAAGCTCTTCTCCAGGAGCTCTGGTGGCTCTCTCAATGAGATTATTATTCATCATTTCAGCACAAATGTTATACCATGAACACTTCAGCTAATTCCCTTTTTTTAAAAAAAAGAAATGTATACGGGTGTTTTGCCAGCATGTATGCAAGTGTACCATGTGTATGCCTGGTGCCTGCCGAGGCCAGCAGAGGGCATCAAATCCCCTGAAACTGGAGTTAAGGATGGTTGTTAGCTGCATGTGGGTGCTAGGAAACCTGGGTCCTCTGGAAGAGCAGTTAGTGCCCTTAACCCCTGAGCCATCTCTCCACCCCCATAATTCCATATTTTTAACTCATCTCTAAAAAAATAGCTCAGTCCCACTCACATGATGCTAGTTTTGCTCTTTGAAAAAAATTTTTTTTGACATTTGGGGATATGTGTGTTTTCATGCACCTGTTCCATAGTCTGTGTGTGGTGGTCAGAAGACAATTTGCATGATGAGTCAGCTTTCTCCTTCTAATATGTGGAACCCAGGGATTGAACTCTGATAATCAGCCTTGGCAGTAAGTGCCTTTACCCACCAAGTCATCTCATTGGCCCCAAATTTGTTCTTCACATGAAAAAGTTTTCCAATATTTCAGAAAAAAGGCTTGGACTATGGCAAAGCGTCTGGTTATATATCATTTAAATTAAGGATGGGGCTGGAGAGACAGCTCAGGGGTTAAGAGCACTTGCTGTTCTTCCAGAAGGCCTGAGTTTGGTTCCCAGAACCCAGGTTGGGTGGCTCACAACCACCTGTAACTCTAGTTCCAAGAGACCTGAGCCCTCTTTTGGCCTCTGCTGGTATCTGCACACATGTGGCACACACACATATATACACATAAACAAACAAATGTAAAGCCAGTATGGTGGTGTACACATTTAATCCCAGCACTCGTGGGGACAGAGGCAGGCCAATCTCTATGAGATCAAAGCCAGCCTGATTGACATAGGGAGTTCCAGACCAGCCGGGGCTATAGGGAGACCCTGTTTCAAAAAATAATAATAATAATTAACTAAATTTAATAAAGGAATAACCATGGTGTTGCAATCTCTCTTCCTTGTTCTTTGGGTGCATAGAAGTCAGATCAGCCTAGGGTTTTCTCTCTGTTTCCCTAATTAATTTTTGAATCCACTTAGGTCAGCCAAGCCTCTCTTGGCCACTGCTGAAGAGGTAGCCAGCAGCTGACTTCGGGCTTATTCTTGTTTGTTCTTAAGAAAGTCCTCTTTATCCACCAAGATCCCTACAAACAAATCTATTCTCTGTGATACCTCCTCACACCGGCTCCTCTGATGCCGAAGACCCAATCATTCCTTCTCTCACATCCAGTGACATCTTGTAACTACCACCAGGGCAGCATATCAGCCTTATCTTCATTTGGAGATTTCACTTGGCGTTGTGTCTTTATTTTTGCACCCCTTATTAGTTACTTGTCTCATCACTGTAACAAAATACCTGACAAAAGTAACTTACTGAAGGAAGGGTTTATTTTGGCTCACAGTTTGAGGTCCGTTATGGCAGAGAAGACAAGGCTGCAGGAAATGGGTGACAGATAAAAAGTTGTCGGAGAATGAACAAATGGAGGATGAGGCACAAGACACGGATAAAACTCTCAATGGGATAAAGCTTTATTTTGCACAGAACACGTTCCCTTCGGGGAAGGGAAAATGTCAGCCCACGGATTGTGAGCTGGGGCTTATATACGGGGGCTTCAGGGTGCAGAAGGTGGGAAGTTTTGGGGGGAAAAATCAGGTGAGGGGGCGAAGCAGGAAAAGCAGGGCTTGTAAACCCTGCTCTGTTCCATCTGCCAGCCAGGATCTGGGTCAGGAGGTGTTTATTTTCTGTCCTCTTAAGATAAGGGAAAAGCTGCTGTTCTAAAACAGCTCAAGTCTTTGGTTAACAGGCAGAATCTGCTTATTTTGTCTTAGGAGATCAAAGGAAAGGCAGGCTGCCTCTTAGAAGAGTCTGCTTCGCTTGACTTCAAAGACCACTGTGCTTATCAGCTCAGTTCCCTTTTTACAGGCTTGAGAAGTCCGCGGGACCCTGTTGGGGGGGCGGCGCTGCTACGGTTTGAAACCCTAATAATGGGGGAAGCTGGTCACATTGTGTCCACAGTCAGGAAGCAGAGAGATGGATGCCAGTGCTCAGCTTGCTTCTCCTTTTCATTCAGTCCACCATGGAATGACACTGTGGACAGTTAGAGTAGCTCTTTCCTTCTTAATTAGCTGAGTCAAGACAAGCCCCTCTCAGACATGCCCACAGGTTTATCTCCTGGGTGGTTTTAGGTCCTGTGAAGTTGACAGTCTTAACCATTACAAATCACCAGAGCCTAGATTTATTGCATGAGTATGGGGGTGAAGCATATTATTGATTCCCATTTTTATTGATTAATAATAACATAGGACCCAGTGAGATTTTAGGACCCACACTTCTGTTTCCTAACTGTGACAATATCAACATTCATTTTTTCCTGTCTTCTGTGGTAAGTACTCTAGGTTTACAGCTGGGAACGCGGCAATGGAGAATAAAGATCAAGGGGAATCACTTCTGACCAGTGGGATATGACCAGGAGTGTCACATGGCAGCTTCAGAAATCTTCCTTAAAAGAAGTGCTGGATCCACTTGCTGTTTCTTCTTTTACCCTGTGTACTTCTGACTGCTTGGAATATAGATTCCATGGACAGAACTCGCCAGTCACTTTGGGTCATGAAGTAACTGCAGAGGTGATAGATGCCTGAAGATCAAGATGAACTCCAGACCCCCGAAGACCTGGAGAAAAGTCACCACATCATCACTTTCAATTCTGGACTATTATATGAGAGGAAAATTCCTGAGTTATCACAAAAGACATGAAAATGGAATGGAGGTCAGACTGGTTAGAAAGGTGAAGCATTTAAGTGGGAAAAGAAAAGGATGGGGTGAGACAGGATTATAGGGGGTAAAAAGGACTAAAATTCCTTATATACATGTGTGAAACTCTCAAAAGAATAAAACTTTTAAATTCCTTTGTTATGTTCTGTGGTTGGGGCAGGGGATTCTGTTACACCTGAACCAAATCTTAATACTGTATTAGATCGTCTGTTTCCCAATGGGAGTGGTTTGTAAAATTTCATACTGAATTTTTAAAAATCCCTCCCTCAAAGGTTTGAATGAGTCCTATCTAGAATCTCTGAACTAGAAAATTAAATGTATTCGTAATATTCATGCCCTTGCTGTTCCTCGCTTCTTGGGCATGAAGTCATAGCTTTTGGTGTTAACCGCTTACTATATGCTAGACACCATACTAAACTCTATGTGCATTTTACTTAATCCTCATTGCTTTATTTAGTGGTTGTCATCTTTACATAGGGAGGCTGAGTACACAGCCTGTAAGAGATCAGAGCAATTGGTGGCAGGGCTAACTGGACTTTTGTTGCAGGGAGAAACAGAGGAAAAGCCCTTTCCCTGCCTACCTGAGTATTTGGCTTGCCAATCCATTGTGCTCCAATGTAGCAAGTACCAGGTCACCAAGGAATGGAATTCTATTATCAGTGAGCTGACACTGAGCACACCTGGAGACTAAGGAACTGGAGTAGGAATTTGCCTGCTGACCACTCTACAGAGAAGCAGTGATTCAAGAAACTCAGCCTTCAATGAGTTAAGTTGGGGGGGGCATAAAGGGTAAAAAGGGAACATGGATGGAAAGCAGCACAAACTGAGCCACACGTGACCTCATCCTTGGAAATAGAATCACCCCTAATGACACGGGCACATAGAAACCAGAGAGCCGGTGTCAGATTTGAAGAGTGGAAAGTCAAACATTCATATTTAACATGATAGGCACATGGGGGAAAATGATCTTTGCATCGAACTCTTACAACAGGGTGTTTGAGAATCCAGTGTAGATCTGGTAGAGCTGTCTAGGAGTCTAGGCTCTTTCTGAGAGATGGGCAAAGAATTGACCATCAGGGAAAAACAGAAGATCAAAGTGCAGAGGGATTGGTCCCCTTAAACAAAAAAAGAGATGCTAATACGGGCCCCAGACTCATTTAATTCAGATGATGGACTACGGGACTTTGAGCCTGTATTAGTTTACTTTTCTGTTGCTGTGATAGGAACACCACAACCAAGGGTACTTATAAAAGGAAGAGTTTATTTAGCTTGCAGCTCCAAAGGGGCAGGAGTCCATCATGACCAGGAGGCATGGTGGCAGAGGAGGCTGGAACAGAAAGAGCACCATTCACATCTTCAAGCACGCACAGGAAGCAGAGCTTGACTGGAGACCCAGCAAAGTTTAAGAACTATCTAAGGGTAGGAAAGATCAATCATCCCCAGATGGAGCTGAAGAAGAAGCTGTTCAAGCGCCGGAGGGTGCTGAGCCGGGGATCCGGGGCTGAAGCACCAGGTGGTTGGGGCCATGGTAGATGAAAGGCTGATTACCAGTCAGTACCTCAAGAAGCGGGGATCCAGTGCACGTGCCAACATTACTCTGTCCGGGAAGAAGCGAAGAAAACTCCTGCAGCAGATCCGTCTTGCCCAGAAAGAAAGGCAGCCATGGAAGCAGAGGCCCCCTCAAAGCCAACCAGGACTAGTGAACCATAGCCCAAAAGACAGAAGAAGATAAAAGCTCCCCAGGATGTAGATATGGAAGACCTTGAAGATGCAAGCTAAATTTCCTACCTCTTCTACCAGAAGATTCTCAGTCGCAGCCACAAGGATTTGGTGGCGGTTTTAGAGGACTTTGGAGACAGCATTGCCCTCTTTCACTCTCCTGGATTCTTCTTCCGTGATGATCTACTGACCTTCCCCGGAGGGGGCGTATTAGAAGGAGAATGATACCAAGAAAGACTGCAGAGGGCCCTTTCTAGTAGTCAACTCCTTTTGTAATAAAGCCGTAGGGCTTTGACGTGTGTGATTAACTGCAGGAATGGAACAAGTGATAAGAAGAGGTCTTTGAGTATGGCTGGACACAGCCCAGAAGCAGGATACAGAGTGTGCTTGAACAAAGGCAACAAGAAGCTAGGCAGTTCTTTAGGTGAATGACACTCCAGCTTTCCAATTCTGAACAATACAGATACTATAAGGATGGCAGATGAGGAGGTAAGGGGCCTATTAGTGCTGCCACTGCTCTGGTTGGACAAGCCACTTAAACTGCCCTGCTTCCTTTGCTGGATTATAATAATTAAATAAAAACCAAAAATTTCCTTAAAAAAAAAAAAAAAGATCTAAGTCTGCCCACAGTGACGTGCTTCCTCCAGCATGGCCACACCTTCTAAGACTTCCCAAAACAGCACCACCAACTGGGGACAAAACGTCCAAATATTTGGAGCCTATGGGGGACATTCTCATTCAGAAAGTCAGTTGAAGGGGCCCAATTGAGGTTAAAAAAATGAAGCCTTCCTGCCGGAGTTAAGAATACACCTACCAAGCTTGTGTCAGTCTCCTGTCCTTTATCTATGGCCTCTTTTCCCTAACTCTCTTCCTGTCAAAAATGCTTACCTAACTTCCTTTCTTGTCCCTCACTCTGGCTTCCATAACAATATACTCATCATGCTGTAAGAGTAATGAAGTCCCTTTATCATATAAGCACTCATTCATCCCAGAAATATATGTGGAGAAACTGCTAAGTGTGTGGGCTGTGCTGAGCACATGGAACACTGGGAGACACTGTGGAAGGAGGCTCTCCAAGATGGTAGGGGAGATCCAGAAAATTATAGCACAAGGCACCATGCACAAGTTCACAGAGGGCTGAGTGGATGTTGAGGAGCATCCCATTTAGGAGTCTGGATCAAAGGTTTGAGGGATGACTAATATTACTTAAAACAGAAAGAAGAAAAATAACTTGTACCAGTTAAGAGAAGAAAGGAAACCCCCTTAACAGCTAGCAGAGCTACAGGGATAAGGCTATTCTTATTGGAGAGCCTCCATTCACGAAAATAGCCTTGAAATTTCAACAACAGAATTAGTTATGTCTCTCGTCTCTGTTTAACAGGCAAAGAAAGACAAGGGCACTTTTCCCCCCTCAAGGTTTTTCTGACCATCCTCAAAAAGAGCTTTGTATAACAAATTGATGACTCAGTGATATGTGGGAAACGTTCATCATTTTATGTTCCTTAAAATGTTGTACCTAGGGAATCTTTTCAGAAGAAGAGTGTTCCCTGATGCACTTTTATTATTCCCTGAACCAAGAGCAATGGACATGCTTTTCTACCAAATATAGGTTAAAGGAGCAGTATCAGTTTGGGAGTGTTGGAATAAGTCAGTAGTACCTGGAATGCAGAGCATGGCCACCAGGCCAGATACCTCCTAGTGAGGATGGCAGGAAGCTGGCCCACTCCATTCTAGATATACCTTCTCTTACCCAACAACCCCCAAGCAAAACTATTACACCTCTAATCCTTTAATCCTAACTGGGTCCCTTGTAGATTATGTGACTGGATGACAGGACAAAGGCCACATAGCCTTAGAAGCCCCCTCCCTCCCCCTACCTGCCGGCCTGCCAGAAAACCCAACCTCGCCTCTTTGCCGGTGAAGCTTTCCTATATAAACCTCTGCTTCCGCCATAATAAAGGAGCTGTCCGCTGACACAGCCTCCCAGGTGTTTTCTTCCCATTGTACTCACTGCCACCCAAGGCCTCCCTTCCCTGACGGGTTCTCTCCTCGCCCCGACTTCCCGTGACAGGGGCTGGTGTGCAACGGCCTCCTGGTAGCATCGGGGTTTGGGCCAAGGAGAGGGGGGAGCGACAGCTGGCACCCAACGTTGGGCTCAAGACAGGCTCTCCAGGATGCACAGGAGAAGGGTGAATACTCCCCAACAGAGGGACATTGGCTGCTAAGCCTCTCTCCAGGATGCACAGGAGAAGGGTGAATACTCCCCAACAGAGGGACATTGGCTACTAAGCCTTGGCCATCTGCTTGCTGAGGATCGGCATTCTCTTCTATCCTCCTTTTCATTTTTGGTTTGTGCCTTCACAAAGGACCATTCAAGATGAAAGGGTAACTGAAGCTTTCTGATCAGGGGCCACTCTCTGATGTTAGTTGAAGGCTCCTAGTCCTCTGAACAGACCCCACCACCACCACCCCACTGCCCTCCTGGGTGTCAGCAAAGACCTCCTATCTATACATCTCTTTACTACAAAACCTGGTAACACAAAGACCAGTTAAAAACCACTAGGGTGGTCACTGGTTCTTTGAAATTTGTGGTCAGGCTTATGCTCCGGGCTAGTTAGGAATCCCCCGAAATCTCCGGGTCTTAGGAACATTCCACTAGGACTCAGTGTTTCACCTCCCTTTCCTTTTCTATCATGGGCAACACCCCTGGAAACTTGAGGGATCCCCAAATCACGGGCCTCCAGGCTCTTAAAAGTAGACGGGTTAAACTCTCTCAGAGAGAGGCTGCCTCCTTTTGGGATGAAGTCCTACAACTCACCCCTTGGATAGCCTCCAGGGACCCATATGACTCAGAAGTCTGGACCAGGGTAGCCTACCTGGACAGATGGAGGGAGATCGAAGACAGCTCCCCCCGACCAAATCCTCCCCATCATTGCAGCCATCAGGCAATGTGTAGGTCCCCCCCCAACCCACAATATCAGAGAAGGCTCCCCCTTGTCCCAATCCTTCCCCTGAGGACTCAGATGAGGAATGGCCAGAAGATCGCCCCATGGCTGACCTGGCATCCCTGGAACAGGCCATAGAAAGTATCAGAAAAGAGTTAGCTAACTTTAAAATGGAACCCTTACACCTCTACCCTCCTCTGCATTTGCCTCCCTACCCACATGAGGAAGCTGGGGACCAAGACCCCAAACCTCCTCCTAGGGAGAAACCCCAGCCTACTCCCACAGCCCTGCCCAAACCCGCCCCTTCGGCTACCCAACAGCTCTGCAATATCAGGGACACCCAAAACCTAGAATATCAGGCCTTGCCAGTTAACCTGGTCCCCACCCTTCGCAGGCCCCTACAATAGTACCCATACTCAGCAGGAGACCTTAAGGAACTCCGACAAGCTGTACATGAGGATGGCGTACAGCCAGGACTGGCGAGACGTCTGCAGGGCATCTCTGCCTGGCCCCCTCTTCTTACAATGGGAGGCCCTTTTCTGTGATGAGTATATCCAACAACACTGCAGAAACACTGACCAAGCTGATATCAATTGGAACTTTGACGCCCTCTTTAGTCAGGGCAACTGGGCCACAGGAGTCCAGCAGGTGGGATTCCCACCTGGGTATTATGATCAGCTGCGCCTTTGCACCTTGAAGGCCTGGGAGCGTATTACCCCTCCCCGGCCCTACCTCTGAATCATCCCTCATGTTCCTCCAGCAAAAACCCAAAGAATCCCTTGCTGACTTTATACTCAGGTCCAAAACTAGCATAGATAAAAAAATTTCTGACCCTACAACAAGAGACATCCTATTCCACAATATTGTTTGGGATGGGATGACCTCTGAATGTGAACAGGCCTGTCAAGGCTTAAAGGAGGAACATTATGATAAGATATAGGCACGGCCACTCATAAGGCCACATCCATAGCTCATGCTTTCTCAGCTGCCTTAAAACAAGAAGGTAAATGCTTTAAATGCAGGGATAGGGGACATTGGAAAAATGAATGCCCTCAAGATGACACCCAAACTAAAACAAATGAAGCCCCTAAGACAATCTGCCCTTGCTGCAGAAAAGGATTCCATTGGAAACACGATTGCCGTTCCAAATATGATAAAGAAGGAAAGCCACTCCTGCCTTTAAACTTCTCTCGGGGGAGCCTTCAGCCCTGCCAGTAAGAGGGTAGCCTCCTAAGGCCAAAACCTTATGGACCTCCACCATACTAGAAAAAACTCACCCCCAAATAGTTACCAAATTAGGGGGAAGCCCTTGAAATGCCTCATTGACACGGGCCGATAAGGCTACCATTAGGAGACAGGAAGCCTCGACATGGTCCTTACTACCAGGTCCCAAGTTAGTGGGGTGGGGGGCACCTCCCAGGCCTTCATCATGAAGAAACCTTCACATGGGAGGACCCTGATGGAAACAAAGGCCACATCCGCCCTTTGGTTGCTGACTTGGCTACTAACCTACTAGGAAGAGACCTCCTCAGAGCTCTCGATGTAATTATCACCACTGGGGATGAGGATCCTTCAATGGACCCCAGCAACCTGTTTGACTCACACCCCTTTTGCCCATTCACTGATCACCCCCAATACTAATGGCCACTGTTAATTATCAAACTTCCTGCCTAGAATGGAACTCTGATGATCCCATCTGGGTTCAACAGTGGCCACTATCTAGGGAGAGATTACTAATCATTGAAAAACTTGTTAAAGAACAATTACAATCAGGACATATCCAGTCTTCCTGCAGCCCATGGAACACCCCCATCTTCACCATTAAAAAAAAAGCTTGGGGGGGTGGCACTTATTATAAGACCTAAGGACCTCCAACAAAATCATGCAAATTTGGGGCTCCCCTCAATGCAGACTCCTCCTGGTCTCAGCCATTCCCCCAAATACCCCCTTGTTATCGATATCAAGGATTGTTTCTTCTCCATTCCATTACACCCAAGAGATTATAAGAGATTCGCCTTCTCCGTCTCCACAATCAATTCTGGACCTGCAAAAAGATATGAATGGACTCTTCTCCCCCAAGGTATGGCTAACAACCCCACCATTTGCCAAGAAGCAGTTGCTTTGCCTTAAAACCCCATATTAAAAAGGGACTCCATGTTTACCATTACATGGTCAACATCCTTGCCTGGTATGAACCCCCACTGCCCTTACCAGACATCAGGGATCAATTAATATCCTCCCGTGAGGCCTCTGGCATTAAAATCACTCCTACAAAGATTCAGCTCATCCCACGCATAAAATTTCTAGGCACTAAAATTTCCTTAACAACCATCCAGCCACTAAAACCTGTCCTTTCCTTCCCTTCCCACTTTACCCTGGCTTCCTTACAGCGTTACCTAGGGAGCCTCAATTGGCTCAGGCCTTGGCTCCCACTCTCTACGGACACACTTCAACCCCTCTTCAACATCCTAAAAGGGGACAAAAATCCTCATCCAAACACTCACTCACATTGAAAGCCAACAGGGCATTAGCAGCCATCAACAAACCCCTTCAAGAGATGACCCTACACTGCTATAAGCCCTCCTCCCTGGTCCACCTCCTGATTTTCAATTCCTCCCCAACCCTGCTTGGGGCCCTCCATCAACCTCAAGGGGTCCTCGAGTGGCTTCACACCCCTACTGGCAATGCCCCTGCTTATTAACCGAAATGGACGCTTTGGCTAACATGATATGTCAAGGAAGAAATCATTCCTTACAAACCTTAGGGAAAGAACCTGATAAAAATCATCACCCCCTTTTCCCTCTCTGATGTCCAATGGCTGATCCGTAATCACCCCTGGATAGCTGTTAGCCTAATGGGATTTCCGGGACAAATAGACAGCCACTTTCCCAGAGATAAGTGGATTGCTGATTGCCCCCTACCCTCCCTCCCCTGGCTCCCTCCCTGTCTGTTCTCCCAAACCCCTTTAGAGAAAGCCATTACAATCTTCACTGACAGGGGCTCCCAGGGAGCTGCTACCATCCTCTGTAAGGATGCCGCCCAACAACCCACTGTCCTCTTCCAAAAATTTCCTCATAATTGCCCCCAATCCCCCAATATAAAGAATTATATGCGGTCTACCTTGCCCTAAAGGAGGTTCATGAGCCCACCAACCTATTTTCTGATAGCATTTATGTCACTAACCTTCTCCCCTGGATCTCGTGATCTTTTGTTAAACTGGACCAAAACCCCTTACCCCCTTGCTCATTACTGTATCCACCCTTTTAGAGGGATGTAAACAGCCCCTCTATATCCAACGTATCCATTCCCACAGCCCCTAGCCAGGACCTCTTATGGAAAGCAATGCCTTCACTAATAGCATTGCCTCCCGTGGGGCCTTCCATTCTACCCTTACAAAAGCTAAAAGGTTTCACGCTCTTACCCATACAAACCTCAAAGCCTCCAAGCCTGATTCCCTAATGCCCCTACAGCCCACCTAAAACGGATCCTAAAAACTTGCTCCTCTTGTGTCTCATTAATACATATTCCTGCATTACAAACTCTGGGCACCAACCCCTGTGGCCTGGAGGCGAACGCCCTCTGGCAAATTGATGTTACTCATGTCCCCCAATTCTGCCATCAAAAATTTGTTTTCATTATGGTGGACACTTATTCCAAATTCATTTGGGCCACTGCACAAACTCAAGAAAATTCAAAAGACCTTATTGCGCACATGTTCATGATATTTGCCATTATGGGCCTCCCTCAACAGATTAAAAACCAACAATGGTCCAGCCTTTGTCAGCTCAACCTTTAAGTCCTTATGTTCCCACTGGGACATATCCCACCATATGGGAAGCCTCCATAATCCCCAAGGACAAAGAATTATCAAGAGAACCCACCAAACCTTAAAAAAAATCAACTCACAAAACAAAAGGGAGGTAATTACCCTCCCAATATATAACTGTCTATGGCACTAGCTACCTTAAATTTATTCAACATTTCAAAAAATTCAAAATAACCCCCCATAGTCCTTCACTGTAAAGGACCTGGAACCCTCCCATAGATGGTGGTGAGCTGGAAGGACCCTCTGGACGGACTCTGGAAGGTCCTGACCCATTGCTAACAATGGGAAGGGGCTTTGCTTGTGTTTTTCCCCAGGATCAACCAAAGCCTATTTGGGTCCCTGCCAGAAATGTCTGACATCTCCCCACCGACCAAGAAAATGGCCAAACTCTCCCTGTCAGAGACAAAGCAACCCAGAAGGAGAAAACGTCACCCAAGGACAGCATGCAATGTCACATGGCAGGATGTCCACAATCTGGTTTCACAAGCCCAAGTGGCCTGCCCCGCAAATGTCTCACTCTCAGTCATTCTCATGGACGTTATGGTTTCACTCCATTCTAACTCTGCTTCAGCCCAGACAGTACTCATATGGCAGTTATCAGTCAGGGAAACCTCTGAAAAGTCTAATCAAGTCGTTGGCACTCCCGACTGCCCCTTAGAGGGGTGCCAAACAACTATAACTATCCCCATTCAGCCCACTCCACCTCCAAGCAATTGGATGCTTATGCATGCTTTCCTTCTAGAAATTTGGGTGACTGCCTACAAGACAAAGACATCTATGGTGGTTGTTGATACCAGTCTTGCCACATAGAAAAAAAAAACTGAAAACGACACATTTATCATGAATAGTCAAAAGAAATAAATTTAAAATAGAAATTAAGGACCCTTTGGATGACTGATGGCACACTGGAGTTCACAGCAAGCTTTACAGTAATGGGTTTGCATCATACCCCAGTGCTGACATACATCTATCCCATCAGCTAGTGCCAGTGCCACAGGTGGAACAGATTAAATCACATATCCTCTCTCAAGAGGGTGAGATTAAAAAACAAATTCAAACATCCCTAACTTGGGTTCAATACATCCAATATGCCTCTGACCTTATCCAGCTTTCTTCTCATCCTAATATTTCTCAATGTTTCTTCTGCGCCTCTCTCACCTGACCCCTGCTAGCAGCCATTCCAGCTAACATCTCAGTCATCGGAGGGAACACCCAGAAGATAACCCACTACCGACCCCTTCCCAATATCCCCCTCTATGACCAGCTCCCTTCCTTGCCATTTTGTTTTTTCAGCTCCTCTGCTTTACCCCCCAACCTGTGCCTGTAACATTTCTATATCCACAGCCCTATGCACACTGCTCCCAGCCCTCTTTTGGTGTAACAGCACCATAACAACTTGTATCAACCAAACTATTTCTGCCTTTTGTACTCCTGTCATTGTTACCCCCCAACTCTACCTTCTAGAAAAGGAAGACGTGGCCAGTATGATGACAACTCCCCACCGACGCAGAAGAGAGGTGTTCATCCCCCTACTCATCGGCCTGGGACTTGCTCTGTCTGCAGGATCGGCTGGACTCGTGGCAGGGTGGGCGTGGGGGCCTGGGCCACTCCTATCACTCAGCCACTAAACTTCACAGCAGCCAGCTTGAACAAGCCATGACAGCCACAATCGAGAACCTCAAGGCCTTGCAAAGTCAAATCACATCCCTGGCCAGGGTGGTGCTCCAAAACCATACAGCCCTTGACTTATTAACAGCTGAACAAGGGGGGACCTGCCTCTTACTAAAAGAGGAATGTTGTTTTTATATAAACAAATCAGAACCGTTGAACAAGATATCAAAACTCTCCAAGACCTAAAGCATAACCTCTGAGCCCTCTCCGATCCAGGAGGGACCCCATGGTTTTCCAACCCCCTCCTTGCTTGGCTTCTACACCTGTTAGGCCCCCTGCTAGCCTTATGTACCCTGTTCCTCATGGCACTCTGTCTAATTCAATTTTTCAAAGGTCGCATACAGGACATCATTAAAATTGTCACCAACCAAGTCCTGGTCCAATACCAAACTACCCCTAGTACCTTCTCCAATTTTGATGACACTCACTCCTTATAAAAGACAAAGAGGGAGATGTAAGGATAAGTCAGTAGTGCCTGGAATGTAGACAATGGCCACCAGGCCAGATACCTCCTAGTGAGGATGGCAGGAAGCTGGCCTCCATTCTAGATACACTGTCTCTTACCCAACAACCCCCAAGCAAAACTATTATGCCTCTAATCCTTTAATCCTAACTGGGTCCCTTGTAGACTAGACGACAGGACAAAGGCCACATATCCTTAGAAGCCTCCCCCCTCCCTCCCCCTACCTTCTGGCCTGCTGGAAAACCCAACCTTGCCTCTTTGCCCACGAAGCTTTCCTATATAAACCTCTTCTTCCACCATAATAAAGGAGCTGTCCGCTGACACTGCCTCCCAGGTGTTTCTTCCCACCGTGGCCCGAGGCCTCCCTCCCCCCACTGGTCTTTCTCCTTGCCCCAACTTCCTGTGACAGGGGCTTGTGTACAACAGCCTCCTGGTAGCATCAAAGTTCAGGCCAAGGGGGTGGGTTGACAGGGAGAACCCCCTGACATGGAGTATCACTTCGGAAGCACCCCAGCAACATGGAGTGAAATGTGACACATATGCAGTAGACTCAGAAAAACCTGTTCCAGATTCCAGTTCTACCTCCAAACTAGTTATGCAGGCCTCTTTTTCCTAACACATGCAGTGATAATAATGATGCATATCTTTCATAGTTGATGCTCAATTATGTAATGGGAGGGTTGTTAGTAGTGGGGATGAACATTGGACCTCATTCATGTGAGGTAAGTACACTACCACTGAGCTGCATCTCCACCCCTTTAATTATATGATATAAAAAGAATTTAATATTACCTAAGTTCTGCTAGGCCTTTGCTTTTGGCAACCAGAAGCATTTCTAAGCCACATTGCAGTTATGCTTGAATTAAAAAACAGCCTGCCCCTTAACATTTGTTTTAAGGCCAAGAGTGAACCAAGCTGCTGAGCACCTGTTCCTTCAGATTTCTCTGCTCCAGAGCAAGGACTTTTGCTCATTCTTTATTGAAACAGTATCTCCAGCATGAAATGGGGAAGTAGAAGACAGGACCTACCCTTATCAGAGATCAGAGATGCTTGCCCTTTGATCCCTAGACCTAGGCTATAACACACACACACACACACACACACACACACACACACACCCCTACAGACGGTTCTCAATTTCTCTCATTGTTTGCAATGAATGAGAAAAGCCTGCTGCTTGCAGCACTTTGATATGTAAAGCATGCATACACACATTCATATGCTATCTTGGGTAGAGGGCAAAGAAGGATCCTGAGGGATTAAAGTCATGCCCACGTCACAAGAAGAGCACCTGGCTCAGCGAGCTTATTTACATTATAAACGGTAATTCTTTGGTTGCAAGTTTAGGTAAATGTCATTAGCCTAGATTATGTCCATACTGTAAAAGTCATTCCCACAGCAGCCATCACTGTCAATGGCTATGTCATTTTATCCCAATCATCCCAAAGTGCTGCGTTAGACAGGAGAAGCTGCTATGGAACAATGTTCAAGATAGACAATCCCACCAGTCTGGTATCCTTTGAACCTTCTGTTACCTTCCAGATGAGCAGAGTAACACAACCTGCTATGGCTAAGAGCCAAGTTCCTCCATGGTGTGCCAAAGTTGTGATTTCATGGCACTTCACCCAGGAAAACGAACATACAAACCTACCTGTGGCTTTGGGAATGAGACCCAGCAATCCACCCCTTCCCTTGTGTTTAAGCTCATTAGAGTCCTTCAATTCACAATGTATAGCTAGAGATGTACCCCCCTTGGTAGTGTTTGCCTGACACACATAGAGCCCCAGGTTCTGTCCCTAGCACACTAATCCGGGCACGGTGATGTACATTTGTAACCCCAACACTCAGGATGTGGAGGCAGATCCGAAGTACAAGGTCATCTTCAGCTATATTTTTAGGTAAGGCCAGCCTGGGTTATATGAGATCTTATCTTAAAAAACAAGAAGAAAAACCCACAAAATCAATTAAATACATGCAGTTGATGTGATCAGTTCTACCCTGCAGGGACCTGAAATATTTAACAGAAGGGTCTTCAAGGATCCAGAGCAGTCAGCAGTATCCAGCATTTAACAAGAGTTATAAAATGAGTTAGGAACTTTTTTGCAGTGTCTTCACCTAAAATATTCCCACAACTTTAAGCTCTAGATCATAAATAGTGTCCACAGTGACTTTGTTCAGCCCTTCTTAAACACTTCCTTCAGTCATAACTAACCTCGAAGAATGGCAACTGCCAGGGCTTTAGGAGAAATTTGTGAGCAAGAGAAGCTCTGGGAAGGAGGCCTTCACCACATGCCTCTCTACCGAAACACACTAAGAAAGGATGTGAGGATGGATGACTGATGGGTGAGGGCTGGAGAGAAGTGAGGGGATGCTGGAAAACAGGCCTCTGTCACCAACAATGATTGCGTTCTTCTCTCAGATTCGCCAGAGCTGAGCTCTGTCACCAGCTGCGCTCCGCTGAGGCACATAGATGTGATGAGCAGATATGGGAAATGTGAGGAGGACAGAACCCTCAAATTCATGAGAGACTCAGTTAGGTTAGGGAAGAGACAGCACAGCCTGACTTTCCTGAGTCTGAGAGAACACCAACTGAAGACCACAGTGTGTTCTAGAAGCTGAGCATATGCAGTAGTTCTGCAGGGCCAAGACGCCCTCTCCTCTTCATTCTGTGTTGTCTCTGGAGTAGTTGGTGAAAAACCAGCTCTCACAAGATCAAGCACCAACGTTTTGGTGCCTGATAGAACAGCATAGAGAGTCCTGAGCAGAAGGTATGTAATGAACATTAGTCTTCTCTCCCAAACCCTGTAGAACTTGGAACTTGGTTTATGACAATGAATTCTAATCTTTTAAAAATATTTTATTATTTTTTATATTATTATTTATTATTTTTATTTTATGTGTATGAGTGTATTGCCTGCATGTGTGTAAGTGCACCTGTGTCATACAATACCCAAGGGAGGTCCAAAGACAGCATAGGTTTCCCTTGAAGCTGGAGTTATAGACAGTTGTTAGCTACCACATGGTGCTGGGAATCAAACCCAGGTCCTCTGCGAGAGCAGCCAGTGCTCTTACCTCTGAGCCATCGCTCCATCTCTGGGAATTCTAATCTTTTAATACCACCATACCCTGTAAGACTTTTTTAAGGAAAGGCCCTGATGCATTCCTGAGCCTGATGACTTGGGGCAGTAGAGCTCAGCTTCCTTCACTCCAATTGTTTTAAACTAGCCAACCTTGAAAGACTATGAGGTTGGACACCAGTCAATGGGGAAAAAACACAGTTCTCTTGTGTTGGGGATAAAAGTCCACCAAGCTTCCAGGTCCTGTGTGTACTTGCTGGATCTGACTAACCAAGCAAGCTACCCTTTTGCAAAAGTAAACTCTGCCTTGCTGAGTTACTTTCCCTAGCTCCTAACCCTAGGTCATGGACACCCAAGAAATGTTTGCTAAAGGAATGAAAGACTGGGCATGAATTCCCTTTCCATGGTGGGGACATGCTAATGGTTTTAGAAAGACTCAACAAATGAGCACCTACTGTATGCCAGGCATTGTTTCTTTAATTCATGCCATTGACAAATATTTTATTAAACTAGCTCTTCATTAAAATATTTATTTATTTATTGTGTCTAAGTGTTTTTCCTGCATGTGTATAAGTGTGCACCTGTGTCATGCAATGCTGGCAGAGGCCAGGAGAAGGTATCAGATCCCCTGGTACTGGAGTTACAGACGGTTGTTAGCTGCCACATGGGTGCTGAGAACCAAATCTGGGTCCCCTACAAGAGCAGCCAGTGCCCTTAACCCCTGAGTGATCTCTCCAGTCCCTGAGCCAGCTCTTGCAATTTGCTAGGCACTCTATTGGACCCTGAGAAATCAAAACAGAGATCCCTGTCCTCTAGGAGCATAAGTGATGGCAGTGCAGTCATAGCCACCAGCTGCATCCAAGTGCAAAGAATGGGATTGTGAGGCCTGTCAGAATGCAAGAACAGGCCTTTGCTGGTTGGTTGTAGAATTACCTGGGAAGAGGAAATGTCAATGAGGAATTTCCTAGATCAGTTTGGCCTGTGGGCATGTCTGTGAGGGGCTTGTCTTATTAGTTGAGGTGGGAAGACCCACCTTGCCTCTGGGGCCCTGATCTGTACCACAGGGGAGAAGCCAGCTGAGCAGAAGCAGGCAGCCTGGGTGTGTTTTCCTCTGTCTGCTCCTGACTGTGGATGTGGTGTGACCAGCTGTCTCAAGCCCTCCCTCTGTGACTTCCCCTGCAATAACAGTCTGTAACCTGGAGCTGTGATCCTAATAAGCCCTTTCTTCTCCAAGATGCTTTTTGTCAGGATATTTTATCACAGCAACAGAAATGAAACTATCATAGGCCTCAAGCCACAGACACTTGGGGCCAGCAGACAATCAGATGAGGGAAAACCCACAGACAGCAAAAGCTTATGTGATGTGTTCTGCGCTGGGTGGTGCATGCCTTTAATCCCAGCACTAGGGAGACAGAGGTAGGTAAATCTGTGAGACTGAGGCCAGTGCCTAGGCCAGCTGGGGTCCATAGGAGGACTCTGTCTCAAATTTTTTTTAAATTTTTTAAAAATGCCGGGCGTGTTGGTGCACACCTTTAATCCCAGCACTTGGGAGGCAGAGGCAGGTGGATCTCTGTGAGTTCAAGGCCAGCCTGGTCTACATAGTGAGTTCCAGGACAGCTGAGGCTACAGGGAGACCCTGTCTCAAAAAGACCAAAAAAAAAAAATTCTGTGGAGCAATGATGTGCAAGTCTTGGGTTTGATTCCTAGCACAAAGAAAGAAGAAAGGAGGGAGGGAAGGAAGGAAGGAAGGAGGGAGGGAGGGAAGGAAGGACGGAGGGAAGGAAGGAAGAAAGGAAGGAGGGAGGGAGGGAAGGAAGAAAGGAAGGAGGGAGGGAGGGAAGGAAGAAAGGAAGGAGGAGGGTGAGAGATGGATGGAGGGAGGAGAGAGAGTAATGAGGGGTATTGCCCACATGTATGTTAGCTTTGCTTTATGTCTCCATCTGTCATCTATCTAGACATCTGTATGTATGTATCTATCTAAATAACTATGTATCTATATATTTTATTTTATTTTATGTGTATGAGTGTATTGCCTGCATGTAGAGGGAACTAGAGTTATGAATGGTTGTTAGCCACCATGTGGGTGCTGGGACTTGAACCCAGAACCTCTGGAAGAATAGCAAGTGTTCTTAACTGCTGAGTCATCTCTCCAGCCCACAAAATATTTTTATATATGTATAAAACTGTGAAAGAACAAATAAAAAATAAAAATGGGAATCACTGCACAATATCCAGGCATTTTCAGTATTGAGGCATAGCATGTTTATAGTCAAGTTTAAATAAGCCAACTTACAACAAAATAAATATCCGTGAGATAATTGCATGAAAAGAAAGAGAGGGCCATTGAGATGATTCAGCAGGGAAAGGCACCTGCAGCCAGGCCTGATGACCTGAGTTTGATCCCCAGGAACCACATAGAAGGAGAGAACAAACTCCCTCAAGCTGACCTCTGACCTCCACGCATTTGCATGCATTGGCATCCCCCCCCCCCAATAAATAAGTGCAATAAAAAAATTGAGAGAGAGAGCATTCTTGAGCAAAGAAAAGACAAGACTGTCATTCTGAAAAATAGTAACTGTGTGAGAGGTAGACTTGAGCAGAGGGGGACAACAGGAGTTAGGGGCCATCATGGTGGACAGCACAAAGTGCAAGGGCAGAGGAACAGAAAGAAGAGGAAAGGAGAGATGTGTCAGAGTCTGTGCACAGGAGACCAGGGTAAGTGTGAAAGTGTGAGGTGAACAGGAGGGAGGAACAGAGCCCCTCCCATGGAGATACCCAATGGGAGGAGGAGCTTGGGGGAGATGAGGGAGGAAGGCTGGCTTGACAGGGACTGAGCATGGGGCATCACATTTAGGTTATGAGGTTCCCCTTCCCTCTTCTAGTGACAGCCCCATTTCTCTGGCTTCAGGGGTATGGCCCTGGCCTAGGTGGCTTGTCATGGTGCCCATCAGCACACACACTCGTACACTCATGGCAGCAACTAGGGTTCCACAGGGTAGGCAGCCATGCCCAAGACAGAACAGTCAAAGTGTTTTCCTAGGAATTTCCTTTTTTTCTCTCCTTATCCCCAAAATCTTCAATTCCTGGGTTCAAGTGACCGCCCTTCCTCAGTCTCTTGAGCAGTTGAGACTGCGGGCACGTTCCACTCACCGAGTGGTTTCTGTCTCTTGCAACTAAAAGAGGGCTGATTACTACAGACAGGGCAGCTGCCTAGGCACCCAGCACCCAGCAGGCATCATCACAGTCATATCATGAAGAGGTGCAGTGACGTTTAGAAGGGTAGAGAACGTGTCCAGTCTCATGGCTAGCCACCTGCACTATGAGGCTCAAGTTCAGGCTTAACACCAAAGCCAGGAATTTCCCTTAACTTTCTCTTGATCTACTTTCCAGTATTAACTACTCTGTTTTACAAACGAGCACATTCACATCTAGGGCTGCACATCCTATGGCTCTGAGGTTCTTGCTTGGTGACCATACATCAGCAGGGTCAGAGATGATGTCTCTGGAGTGTTTCCCAGGCTCCAACTAGTCCCACTTTCAAAAGTCACTGGTAGCAGAGGGCCTGGTTGCTAATTTTGCAGAAGTTCAAAGTCAGTGACCTTGTGACTGGAGCATTATTTTCCTAAATTTGTCTTGCTTTAGGAGTTTGGATGGAAAGCCAAGTTTGAACTCCCAGCTGGAGTCCCAGGAAGGTGATAAAAGATGGAGCTCAGAACCCCAGAACAGCACCCTCTGACCCGTTCTCAGGCATACTTCTCATCTGATGGGTACTAATTATCCTCTTCTGTTTCTCCCTTTGCATTCACCTACACATATTTTTTTCTTTCTGTTTCCAATTTTCAATGTTAGTTTTTGCAAGCCTTCCCCCACCAACCCTGTTTGTGAGGAAGTGAAACCTTGCATCTATGAGCAGCAAAGATCTCAGTGCACCTAACATGCAGAATGCCTATGGAGCAGAGAAATGCTGGCTTTTTAAACAGAAGCAGATTTTTACAGAAAAAATGCAAGCCTCCTTCAGTTCTTCACTGGACTTAGGGAAACTGCAGAATGCTGCTTCAGACCATAAAAAGGGGAAATTCTCTTGCATTAGACTCCTTCAACATCTGCAACCTGTTTCACACAGCTCTGCAGCAAACACTGTGTGCTGTGCACATTCCTGTGACAGAACAATCTCATCTTCAGTTCCTTCTGGATCCCTCCAAAGGCTCATCAGTTTTGACTGAAGCTCCAGATACATAACATTTGTTTAATCCGCTGACCATCTTTGCCAGTAATAAATCCAGCCAAATACTTGGGAATAAAAATAGGTCCACCAACACCACTGTGAGTCATGACCCGTTGTGCAGAAATAATTCTATGTAGAATCACCTTGTGGTTCATAAGTCATCTGGCATTCTGTTGGGGTCTGTGCAGCTATTGTAGTCCTGAGTTTCATCAGCACCTAAACCAACCATGCCACACAGCTGTCTCCAGGCCTTCCTCTTCAGTCATAAGCCACTAGATCTCTTCCTCTAAGTGGTGATGGATATAGAAGGGGACGATCTCAAGCTCTGCTAGTACCTTGGTCACCTAGAGCAGGAGGAGGAGGGGGAGAATAAGGAGAAGGAGGAGGAAGAGGAGGAAGAGGAGGAGGAAGAAGAAGAGAGGAGGAGGAGGAGGAAGAAGAGAGGAGGAGGAAGAGGTCATTCACAAGGGTGTCTATCATCATTATCTATTCTAGAGGGAGACATGGGATGTCCACCTGACCAGGAGGCATTCTGTCAAAACCACCTTTTCCTCACATGGAAAACCCCACAGGACACTCACAGCAGTCATCAAACATCTCCACAAAACCACCACAATCATAGGATTGACCTATGAGGATGAAAGTTGGGATCATAAGGTTGTACCCTAGGCTGGAGAGATGGCTCAGCAGTTAAGAGCACAGGCTGCTCTTATAGAGGACCCAGGTTTTGTTCCCAGCACCCACATGGTGGCTACTTCTGTAATTCCAGTTCCAGGGGATCTGATGCCATCTTCTGACAGTCACTCTGTGGACATTGCATACACATGGTGCACATACATACATGCAGGCAAAACACTCATACACATACAAAATAATAAAGTTGTGCCCATCCTTTGATGAGAGACTCAAACAGAAGATCGAAGACAATCATTATGCACTCTGCAACCCTACAGGCATTTCTCCAACAGGGACAACTGTCAGGAGAATGAAGACAGCATTCTTGGAAAAGATGGCTTGATTGTTGTCTGAGTGTTCTCTAGGCATTCATATCATCAGACTCCAGCAGTGAGTGATGGTGCCTACTGGCCCTCCTTTACAGCATTATAAATAAAATCTGAGGTACCAGGACTCCACCAATACTGCACGAGGAACACTCAGACAAAGCAAAAGTAACTTGCAAGGCAGATTTTACTTTAGCAAAAGGGTGTGTTGTATGGTCAGTCAGATCAGGCAAACACACAAGACCTGGAAGCTTGATAGGTTTTTACTCCCTAACACAGGACTACTGTGTCTTTTCCCCACTGACTGGGGTCCAGCCTCCAGTCTTCCTTGGTTGACTAGTTTAAAAGAATTGGCACAAAGGAAGGGGGAAGACCTCCACTGCCCCAGGCCATTGAGTTCAGGAATGCATCAGGGCCTTTCTTTAAACAAAAGTTTTACAGTGTGTGGTACAAATTAAAAGATTAGAAGTCCTCGTCATAAACCAAGTTCTACAGTGTTTAATGTTTTTTACAGTGGTAGACATAGTTTTCCTCAGAATTTCTCCAGCTGTTGCAGTATCAGCTCCCATGCTGGGATGCTGGGAGGGAAGCACTGGCATTGTGGTTCACACGGAGACCTTAACACTCTTCCCTCCTTTTCCAGTCACGCGCTGCTATTCATCACTGTTTCTAGATCTTTTAAATACTTCTTCCTCTCTGTATCTTCTGCAGGGTGTTAAGCAAATTCACCATTGGTTTCCTCTGGCTGTTTAGTTTCCATTTCCTGAAATTAAATGGACACAAAAATCCACAGAATGCAAGCAAGTGGGATACAGGCAAGGCACAGACATCGGTGCAGCTGACGGAGGATAATGGTGCCTGCCTAACTCAGATACACTCTCAACAGAAACTTTGCTGAGTGATTCATTCTAGGGGACTGCAGGAGACCCACTGTGCCCCATTGTTATTCCTTCCTTTTCTTTCTAATAATAGACTACCAGATTCTCTTTTTGTTTTTGGTCTTTTTGAGACAGGGTCTCCCTGTAACCCCAGCTGGTCTGGAACTCCTTATGTAGACAAGGCTGACCTTGAACTCAGAGAGATCAGCATGCCTCTGCCTCCCAATGCTGGGATTAAAGACATTCACCACCACACTCGGCTAGTACCTTAACCAATCATTGTTTTATTGAGTTGTATTCACTATTTAATTGGTTTTTAAAGTTAGTATATAAAGTAATGGGCTTCATTGCAGCATTTTTATGCATAAGTGTCATTAAGCTTTGCTCTGAGTCACCTCTCTTGCTGGTTGTGCGTCCCCATCCTTCATGCGCCCTCCCCTCCATGCTGGTTGCCTTCCTCCCACAAAGAGCTTCAGCTTTCATTTCACACCTACTCTGTCACCTTCTCCTTCCCCCTCCCTTGAGATCTCTTCCTCCCTTCTCATGGTCTCTTTCTAGTTTTATGAACTACAAACACACACACACACACACACACACACGTTTATAATTTAAAACTAGCTTCAACCTATGGGAGAAAACCTGCAGCATTTTGCCTGAGTCTGGCCTATTTCCCTTAACATGTGATCCCTTTTCTTGCAAATGTTATAATTTCATATTTCTTTATGGCTGAATTAAATTCCATTGTGTGTGCATGCCACATTGTTTTATCCCTTCACCTGCTGATTCACATCTAGGCTGGTTCCCTTTCCTGTCTATCATGAATAATGCAGCAACAAACATGGTTGTGCAAGTATCTCTGTGGTATGCTGACTTACAGTCCTTCGTTTCTATACCCAGGAGTGGTATAGTAGGTCATATGACAATTTATTTTCAGTGTTTTAAGGAACCTTCATATTGATTTCTTCTGTGGCTGCACAGGTTTATATTCCCACCAATAATGAATAACAGTTCCTCTTTCCCCAGTATGTAGGAACATAATCTGGACCAATGACTTTTAATCAGCCTCAGCAAAACTATGTACTCTACTGTCCTGTGACCTGGGCACCCAATTTTATTTCCTTGGAAACCTCAACTTGGTACTCCACACAAATAGACGATGAATAGATGTGGGAGCTTGAGAATTAACATATCAAAGTACGGAAAGGAAAGGCAGCACACCCACGCACCCATCTCCACTGCACAGGCGAAGGATGGAAAGGATGCATGACCTTGGCTGAATGAGATCTTCTAGAACAAGGGATGAACAGAAACGATGGTCTGTTAAGATAAGGGCAGAACCAAACCTGTACATCCCCATTTGAAGCTGGAGATGGCATTTTGAATAAAATCATGGGTGAGGCCTGACTTGACACAATTCCAGAAATAGTTCCAATAACACAGTTTCAGGAGGTAGATGGCTCCAAGAGATATCTGAGGGAGCGGGTGTCCTCCAAGTTCAGGTCCACTCTTAAAAACTACATTTAGAGTCGGGTTTTTTGTTCAAGTAATTGTAATGTGGCATAATAATGCCGCACAATTGTTTGTTGTCCTTTGTCTTCTTGATACTGAATGGAATGAGATGGAATTCCAAAGTGGTTTTAATGTGCATTTCCTAGATGGCTAAGTACATTCAACACTTTCCAAATATTTACTGACCATTTGTATTCTTCTTTTGAGAAATGTTTTTTCAATTCATTAGCCCATCTATTCATAAGATGATTTGGGGGTTTGGGGGTTTAATTTTCACAGTTTGTTATATAGTCTAGATATTAACCTACTGTCTGATATGTAGTTGGGGGAGATTTTTCATATTCTGTGTCCTGTCACTTTACCCTGATGATTTCTTTGCTATGTAGGGGGGTTTTTTTGGCTTGCTGTTTTCATGAATTGAAATCTTGTCTTTTTTGGGGGGGGGGGTCTTTTTGAGAAAGGGTCTTCCTGTCACCAAAGCTAGCCTGGAACACACTATGTAGACCAGGCTGGCCTCAGTCTCACAGAGATCCACCTGCCTCTGCCTCCCAAGTGCTAGGATTAGAGGTGTCTGCCACCATGCCTGGTCATCTGTCAATTCTTGAGATTCTGTCCTGAGCTACTAGCGTCCTTTCGGAAAAGTTCTTGCCTATATCTTGAAGTGTTTTCTGCTAGTAGTTTCAAAGTTTCAGGTCTCACATTAAGGTCTGTGACCTATTTTGAAATTATTTTTGAGCATGGTGAGGGGCATGGGTCTAGGTTCATTCTTTTACATTCAGGCATCTAGTTTTCCTAGCACCACTTGTTGAGAAGCTTTGCTTTCACTGTCTGCTTTTGACATCCTTGTTAAAAATTTTACTGTTGGGTTTCTTTGGGGGCTCTTATTTTAGTCCGTTGGTCTACATGTCTGTGGTTGCACCAGGACTAGGCTGTTTTTGTCACCATGGCTCTGTAGTATAATTTGAGAACAAGTATTGAAAATGTACCATTTTAAAGTATACAATGCCATGGATTTTAGTGGATTCACAAAGCTGTACAACCATAACCAGTGTTTAATTCCAGAAAACATCACCACCCCAAAAGACCCTCACACATATTAATAATCACTGTCTTCCCTCTGCTCCTAGTGTGAATGAGAATTCCTGGGAAGAAGCTGTTTCTGCAAAGACTAATTGGCTGATTAGAAAATCAGCCATTGTAGAGTTTGAAATGTTGTAAGTCCAGAGCCAAATTATCTTAGGCTCTCTTTAGCCCCCTTAACAGCCATTTGTTGTCCTCTGTACCTGATGTAACAGTCTTTGTGACTTTTAGATAAATCATTCAGAATGTACAACTAGAACACTAGTTTCCCTTGGAATGTATTATTAGTAGCAGACCACTAGCTTCCACCAACCCAAAAGCTAAGCGTGTCATCAGATGGCATCCGAGGCCTATAACAGAGGTTTCCTTGCTTTGCTAGATGGCGCCGCTCTGATGTCTCCACCAGTGTATTTGAGAAGTGCCTTGATTTATGACTTTCTTTTTCTATTACTATAAAATCTTCATGAAACTGCCTCCACACTGGAACATGGAATTTGGGGTAATCTAAAATCTGTGTTCCAGGTCATGGTCACTCATATTTGGCCCCAGAATAAACTCTTTTATCCCCTTTGAGGTAAGAGTTGTGTTTTTGCTTTCACACTAACCTCAATAATCTCTCTCTCCCTCCCTCCCTCCCTCCCTCCCTCCCAACTTCCTCCTAGGGTCTCACGTGCTAAACAAGCACTCTGCTACTAAGCTAAATCCCCTGCCTCTTTTCATTTTTATGACGAGGCAGAAAACTGGTGCCTCCTTCACAGCTCTGAAGTGTTCTCCTGTGCCCAGCTCAGAGCTCTGAGCAAAGGCCACACAGCAGAGAAGGCATTGGATCAAACCTCACTGATCCATGTAGTAATATTAGGCAGAGTATGAGAAGATAGATTTAAGACCGGGCATGGTGGTGCATGCCTTTAATCCCAGCATTCAGGAGGCAGAGGCAGGTGGATCTCTGTGAGTTCAAGGCCAGCCTGGTCTACATAGTGAGTTCCAGGCCAGCTGGGGCTAGAGGGAGACCCTATCCCCAAAA
Organism: Nannospalax galili; assembly: GCF_000622305.1. Lineage (NCBI taxonomy): Eukaryota > Metazoa > Chordata > Mammalia > Rodentia > Spalacidae > Nannospalax > Nannospalax galili. Next base: position 6,468,420 of record NW_008346683.1, read on the forward strand.
GACCAAAAACAAACAGAAAAAGACAGATTTCAGATTTAAGAGAGTCACAGGGTGGGGCGTTTGGGGGCTAAGGGAAATGAATTTTCAAGGACCACCATAAGCCACGTGTGGAGGGGAATAGAAGGGCACAACAGACCATAGTGACAGGCTTACGGACTAGATCAAGTTGCGGCTTGTGTGCCCTGCTGAGAGAAGCAGACTTCCTGCTGTAGCAAATGGCAGGGTAGAAGGAGGACACAAAAGGACACATCTGAGAGGGTGGGGTGAGGTTACTTTAACTCCAGAGGTGGACTGGAGGAACTGCCTGATGGGGCCTCACCTGCCTGTGTCCCAAGAACACCACTTTCCACCTTCCCTCCTCCACAGACCTCCTGCCTAGCTCACTAGCACTTCTTTGAGCCATAGCAAAGAATTTCATCCTCATTTATTTCACCAAACGACTGACACATGTATCACTTAGCATGCACGATCCCTGTCTCTGTCCAAGGTCGTCACCTCCTTGCTGACTTGGGCCTCCTTCCTTTCATCTACTGCTATCTACTTTGGTCTCCCAATGGCCACTTGCTCCTCCCTTGTCTTCACTTTACCCCAGGCTATCCCTCATTCAGTGTGCATATAACCTGAGAAACAGCCTTGGCTTTCAACTTAGAGTTAATTGGAGTTAGGTTTCTGCCATTTGTAGCTGAGAAAGACCTGATTAATAACAGACAAGTGCCAACTTGCCCAAATCTGCAGCATCTCCTAGCTTAGAGCAAGCAAGCACACAGAGCCACCTTCCCCTTTGACTGTCACCAGTGCAGTGACATCCTCCTCAGCCATTACTTCATCAGAAAATCTCTGGAATCATGTCGTCCTTCCATTGTTCTTGTTTTGCTTTGCTTTGCTTTGCTTTGCTTTGGTTTTGTTTTGCTTTGTTTTGTTTTGTTTTGTTTTGTTTTGTTTTGTTTTGTTTTGTTTTGTTTTGTGAGACTAGGTCTCCCCGTAGCCCCAGCTAGCCTGGAACTCGTTATGTAGACCAGGCTGAACTTCCATTGTTTTTGAAAACACACCATCTTACTTTCAAATAAAACTGTTTTCCTCACGTTCTCCCTATATTCCTATCAGCAAATCTGAAGGTCACTCTCCAGCCATTCTTGGCTGAACTTTTAGCTACCCTTGACTTTGTCAATTCTTTCTAAAACTCTTTTAGGAGGTGACTGTCTCTGTTTCCTTCTTAAAAGGCTTCTAGGATGGCATATTTGTCTTCATCCTAACTCAGCAGTCTGGATCTTGCTTGAAGGTCAGTCCTCCAACCTCTCTCCTCTTTCATGTCTTTATTCAACTACTAAGAATAAATGAATAATAAATAAATGAATGTCATCCACCCACATGATTTAAATACCAGCCACATGCTGGTGACTTATACCTTCAGCCCCAGTCTCCATCCCAAATTCCAGAGGAGGGTATCCAACACCCCTACATGTTGTCTAAAAGGCATCTCTGGTGCACTGGTCCACACAGAAAGGTCAATACCACCACCAATCTGCTCCTTCCAGTGTTTCCCACCTCAGTAAATAGCAGGATATGGGCCAGATTCTCCATTTCTCTCTCACTCTACCACCAGCACAATAAAGTCCATGTAGATTTCAGGACTTCTCACCATTTCCTCCAATACAGTACCATAGACCATGACTCTGACTGTGGCTTTTCTAAGCCATGTTACAGTTATACCTGAGTAAAGAAATGCCCTGACTCACAGTGTTCATTTTAAGGGTCAGAGTGGACCTGAACTCTGAGAACTTGTTTCTTCAGATGTCTCAGGGAACTGTGCTCTTTACCCAGACCTCACTCATTCTTTTATTCAAACAGTATCTCTAGCAGGAATTGGGGAAGTAGAAGCTAGAATCCACCCTTATTTTATCAGAGAATCTTGTCCTTTGATCCCCAGGGCCTAGAATATCACACACACTATTACAGACAGACTTTTCAATTCTTCTCCTTGTTTTCAATGAGAAAAAACATGCTGCTTTCAACACTTTGGTATGTTAATCATGCACACTCACATTCATTCACTATTTTGGGTGGAGGGCAAGGTGGGGTCCTGAGGGATTAAAGTCAGGTGCTCAGGTCTCAAGAAGGGCAGATGGCTCAGTGAGCTTGTTTACAACATTTACTTTACAAGGTTAGGTAAAAGTCATTAGACCAGATTATGTCATATTGTAAGTCATTCCTAGGCCAGACCTCACAGTCTTGCTTCAATTATTGCCACAGCTTCTTTAGAACATGAATAAATACTTTAAACATGCAAATCAGCCCTTGTCACTCAGCTGCTCATATTTGGAATACCCTCCTGTCCACACAAGACAATATACAAAGCCCTTCCCCTTGACTGGGGTCCTCTGTGACCTAAGGCTTGGCAGCTCTTTGACCATATCCCTTCCCATTCTTCCCTCCCTTACTTTAGCCCCACTGGCCTTTCCTCAAACTACTGAGCATGCACCAGGGCCTTTGCACTTGCTTTTTCCTTCAGGCTTGGTTTGTTCACTTACTTTATTCAATTCTCAGCCCAAATGCTGGCTACCTCAAAGAATCCTTGCTGTTCAGCCCACTGCGCAGGATTCTCTATTCCTTTACTAAGTGTTATCACAGGCTTATTTATTATTATTACTCTCCCTATTCCAATGTAAGCTCTCTTAGGTAGAGGACTTCCATTTGCTGCAGGTTACACACTCAGCTTCTAGAGGAGGGTCGGCACAGTGAGTAAGAACCTCCAGCACCACAGTATCAAATGAAAAGAGATTCATAGAAACACTTTAAAAACTACATAGTGCTAATCACATGGAAGGTATGATAGCACACACTGGATTTTCAATAAGCACTCATCAAGCAACTGCCTGTGTGTTCAGTAATATGTGAGGCACTAAAGTTTGAGGAATAAGTAAGACACAGGTCCTGCTCACTCTACCTGTAAAGTTGGGAACTGAATAGAAGTAGTGTTCTAGAACTATCTAACCAAGTCCTGCTACAGCATACTGCAGGACAGGATGATTTATTTTGCTTAGGATGGTGTGAACAAATGAAGGCTTCACACATGCACATAGACACACAGACACAGACACAGTCACATGAAGATTGGATTTGCAGGTTGTTGTTGGGCTTGCCAGAAGAAAAGCACGAGGAAGCACACTGCGAACACAGGAAAGAATGTCAGTGTGGGGGCACAACCATGGATGGTTCGTCATCTTCCCGACAGCTTTCCTAATTTCTACTTTTCTCTCACCTCCTGGAAGCCTCAGTTCTTCTCTGATCTGGCTCCCCTGGGTACCTTTTGTGTCTCCCTGTCACCCACTCCCCTTTGACCTTAGGGAGAAAGGCTATTATATTCCATACAGTTCAGTCTCTCTGCCCAGGACCACAGCAACTCTAGACCATCCATCTTTGAATCATCTGTCCAGAGACTTCAGATAATGTTGGTGGACTGAAATCCAGCCTCACAATAGTTTCACAGGGACACAAACGATTTAATGAAGCACTTGAGATATTTTGTTTACATAAACTTCCTCTTACATAATTGAGAGCACAAGGGAGAGACTGTGCTTAGTGAGTAGCAGTGGCTATTACAAAAAGAATGACCGGATGAAATAATGAAATGGATTTAAACAATTTATAAATATATTGCTAGATTTTGTTTTGTAATTAGTTGTTTTGAATTTGGGATACAGTTCCACTTAGAAACAATGTTATAAATGGCACTTAAATACCAAGAAATCCCAATAAGGCTGTTCAGCCCATAATGTAGCAATGAATTGCAGAAAAGTAATAGAGTTGTATAAGAAAGTGGTTTAAACAGTTTTGAATAATGATGTTCAAAGAAAGGTAATTTTAATTAGCAGATGATATATGAAAAATATGAACCCCCCACAACAATGGGGCATCTGAGCCCTATCAAGCATTCTGGAGGGCGCTGTCTCTAATGCCTATTTTCCAGTAAAAATGAGTACACTTATTCCCTTTAGCATAACCATATTCTTGTGATATTCTTTTGAGTCTGGTTCTGAGAAAGGGGATTCTGCTCGAGAGACTCTGGAAGATTATAAGAAGATGAACTTAATTCAATAGCATTTGGCGGGAAAATAAAGGAAAGAAACACCACATGAGCATGATTCTTCTTGAAAGAATATGGTGGTGAGGGGGAAAAGAGTCTAGATGGGAGCCATAAAATAACTCAGAATAGGCTGGTACTGGCTAGAACCAAGGGAATAATGACTTTGGAGTTTGCATTCAGAGGTGTTTGAAATATGCATTCTTTTATAGAATCTGGTGGTGTCTTAGTTACTTTTACTGTTGCTGTGATTAAAATACCCTGACAAAAGCAACTTATAGGAAAAGAGGCTTTTTGGGGGGTTTACAGTTGGAGGGTACAGTCCATCCTGGTGGGGATTCCTAGAGGCAGGAGTTTCACACTGCACCTGCAGTCAGGAAGCAGAGAGCAATGGAATTCTCATGCTCAGCTCCTTTCTCCTTTTTATGCACTCCAGGATTCAAGGCCAGGGAATGATGCTACCACTTTAGGGTGATTCTTCCTACTTCAACTGAGATAATCCCTCACTGGCTTTGGAACACTACCCTATACCTAGGTAATTCTAGATCCTGTCAATTTTACAATCAACTCTATCACAGGTAAATTTCCACTTAAGGTAGAATTCGTGGAGGTGGAATTTATGTAGTAACATATTCTTCTGGTTGATTTTTATGACATTATCAGTGAGCAGATATTATTGATTACTAAAGAAGGAAATTGAGACCCTTGCTTTTAATATAAACAGATGTCAAGTTCCCTTCCTCATGTCTATCCCTTTCTTTTCTCTAGCCTTCACTGTATGGTCCTAACCAAATTATTTTATTCTCTGCAGGCTATTCTCATGTTTAAATAACAGCACAAAACCAGATTATCTACTCTTTGCAATTCTCAAAATTTTATTATGAAATTGTCCAAAATGATAAACCATAACAGACCAGGAGGCCGAGACCTAATTATATGGCCCAAATCAAATAGAAGTGAACTCTAAATATCACAGATGATTGTTTTTTCCCCCCTAGACTTTGGTAATCTCCGAGGAGCTGTTTGGGTGGTAGAGATCTATGTAGTAAAATTGGTATGAGCCATGTAGAGCTGTCTTGGATTAGCAGTTAAGAGCACTGGCTTTTCTTGCAGAAGACAGGGGTTTGAATCCCAGTACCCCGATCCTGTCTGACAACCATCTGTCACTCCAGTTCCAGGGAATCTGATGCCCTCTTCTGTCTTCCCTGGGCTCTGCCTGGCTCAGGTGCTTTTACATACATGCAGGCATAACACTCATACACATAAAATTAAAATTTTTCTTAGATTAAAAAAGAGCTCAGGGGCTAAGGAGATAAAGGCCCTTAACACCTCCAAGCCTAAGAACCTTTAACATTCAGAACCCACAAGGTTGGAAAGAGAGAACTGATTCTCACAAGTTGTTCTTGACCTACAAATACACACTTACTGAATAAATAAATGCAATAAAAATAAAATTATAATAAAAAAGAGAGAGAGTCCACGGACACGGATGTGGCTCTGAAGGTAAAGAGCTTGCGAACGCAGCACGCACAATACGGGTCCCAGCACTCCACATAAACCGGGTTGGAGGAGTATGGCAGCTATCTCGGCACTTGGGAGGATCAGTTCAGTCTCAGCTACATACACGAGTTCCGCGCCAGCCTGGGCTACAAAAAATACCGTCTCAAAAAAAAAAAAAAAAAAAAGGCCAGAGAACAGCCTCAAAATCTGTTCACTCTTCTCTCCTCCCACTCAGCAGGCTTTCTAAGAACCATAAGGAGATAAAAGCTAATCTGTCCTCTTCGAGGTCCCCTTTACAAAGTCCGAACCGCCCAGCCCTGGTGGCTACAGGCCGGGCGGAAGCGCGGCCGCCACACTTCCGGTGTCCAGCCAGGCGCTGGCCACACTTCCTGACGATGTGGGCTCAGGGGGGCCGGGCGTAGGGGAGGGCCGTGGGTGGCGGCCACTGGGCAGGCGCGGGTGCTGAGCGGCCAGTCGCCCGAGTGCTGCGCGTCCCCTGTCCCGCGTCCCGCTTGCTGCCCGCCCGCCGCGCCATGCCCGCCGTGGACAAGCTGCTGCTGGAGGAGGCGCTGCAGGACAGCCCCCAGGTATACTGGGGGAGGCCGGGCGGAGCTGGGAGTCCCGGGACCCTCGGAGCCCGGGGACCCTGGGTGCCCATCACTTGCCAGCCGAGTGCTCGCCTGGTCCTCGGTGAAGTCGGGGTCGTCATTGCCCAGTCTCACTGGACTCTTAGGACCATCCGATGAGAAGTTTCCTTTATAGCAGTGGTGCAGAGGAAGACTGCAGCCCTGTGACCACGGCGACTGTATTACTCCTGATGCCACGGGACCTGGGGCATTTAGGGGCCCGAGTGGGAAGCAGAGAAAACCTGGATCCATTGCCCAGCCGTCTCAGGCCTTCCTTTGGCACTGTTTTCCACTGGTGAAGATAAAATTACACCACTTGCCCCATTTGTGGCACGGGGGTGGGAGGGGACTTCATTAGTACCCATGAGATGTGAGTCAAGTCGTTTGCTCTTGGGGATGAAAACTGGCAGGCCGATAGAGCAAACGAGTGCGGAATGATTAGTTGTAATCATTAGTTCTCCGGGAAGCTAATGTTCTTCCTTTAATGTCCTCCCACCGCCTTCCTAGCTCCTCTCCTGGTACTGCATCCTTGGCTCATTTAAATAAGTATCTTGATTCCCTAGTGTCTCAGCCCTTGAAAATTTAGAATAGGATTAAGCTTTTCCTTCCACAGTTTCCCTTCTTTTTGAGTTCCTTCCCTTTTCCTCCTGAGTGCATTGGCTGATCCTTTGATAGCCTTTACCTACATTCTGCACCTCTCCCTTATAGAATAAATCAGCAGGGCTGTGTGCACCTGCATTGTGTGCTCATTTCTGTGTGATCACCCCTGTGTTAGGCATGTAAGGAACTGTAAGCAAGCTCTGATAATGATTATTACTTGTTCTTTTTTTTTTTTTTTTTGTACAGGATCTCACTATATAGTCCTAGCCGGCCTGAGACTTGCTATGTAGGCCATGCTGGCCTTGAACTAACATCCTGAGTGCTGGGATTATGAGTATCTGCTACTGCACCCAGCCTATTTTTTATTTATTTAATTTTTTATGAATAGGCATTGACTAGGCTAACTTTTCAACGGCCTGTTTATATACTCTAGACTTTGGGCGTTTGATCTCTACCAGAGCCTGTGGTGGAAGGCATTTCTCCCATCCTTACCTGTTTTGTGGGATCTGAGCATAAGCATGTGGAAGTCACATGGGGAACAGGGATTTCCATTTACTTTGCTGTTGTGGACACTGAGGCACAAAGATAGACTATTTTCCTAGCCAGTCGTGATGGCGACTGAGGCAGGTGACAGAAGTGGTACTGATTGTCCCTGTAGTCCTCACAGACACGTTTTAGGATCTCCATGAATGAATGTACATGATTCTGGATGCCATAAAGGCTGTGCTCAGGGTAAGGACATTGGTGAAGGATTGGAAGACCTTGGTTGCAATTCTGTCTCTCACACTAACTTACCTTGTGGTTTGGGCAAGTTACTGAACTCCCCATGCTATGGTTAGCTCCATTTTCTCATCTACCAAAGTTCTACAAAAAACAAAGACTATGGAACAGATGGGCTGGGTCTAGCAGCTTAAAATTCTGCCCTATCTACATGGTTTGCCGCTTTGAGCTGGCTTAGGGGAAAAGAGTTTAGAGGCTGTCATTCCCATCCCATGTTAATTAAAAAATTTTTTTAATTAAAAAATTTAAATTTAGATTAAAAGTTAATTAAAAATTTTTTTTCTTAAATTTTCACTTTAGTAAATAAAGGTTTATTATTAGATTTTTGACTTCCCTGGAAGGTTATGAAGTTCTCATTTAATTCTACCATTTGTTTTGCTGTTATTTCTTGTAAGGAATATTTTTTAACATTTTTTGTTTATTCTTTGACAATTTCATATGCATATACAATATATCTTGGTCATATCCACCTTCTGTTTTCCCCTTCCTTTTCTTTGAGGCTCTTTAGACCTATCCCTCTCCCACCTCCATGTCTTCCTTTTTCCCCCTTTCTTAATAACTCACTAAATCTAATTAGTGCTTCCTGTATTTACATGGGTGTGGGGCCATCCACTGGTGCATGGGCAACTTACCAGCAACCACACCCCCAAAGAAAACTGACCCTTCCTTTCCCAGCAGCCATCCTCAGCCAACTGCTCCACAGCTGAGGGTTAGGGCCTCCTTGAGTTCTTCTATTCCATGCTGGAATGTTGACTGGCATGATCTTGTGCAGGTCACCACATTGCTGGGAGTTCATGAGTAGAACGGCCACGTCACGTCTAAAAGATAGCATTTCACAGCACTCTTCCCCATTCTTTATGCCCCCTCTTCCATGATGTTCCCTGGTAGGGGGGAGGGAGAGAGGGAGGGAGGGAGGGAGAGAGAGAGAGGGGCGGGTAATATGAATCATAGTACAAATGGGAATGGAGATCAGAAGACAACTTATGGGAGTCACTTCTCTTTCCACCTTGTGAGTTCCAGGGATCAAACTCAGGTCATCAGGTTTGGCAACAAGCACCTCTTCCCACTGAGCCATTTACAGGAAGTTTGTCTTTTTTGTTGAGATGTGCTCTCTCTATGTGGTTGCTGTGCAGAATGGAAAATGGAATTAACAGGGTCTTTCGTAATCCTCAGAGCATGGTTAGCACTCTTTTGTACATGGCACGGCCTAATTGTAGCTTTATTCCAGTGAGATCCAGAGACATGGACCTGGAAGGAATACATTTCTTTCATTTTAAGAGAATTAATTAAAAATAAGTTGTAAATGCCTTGAATTCAAGGGTGTCAGTCCAACCTTTTGGCTTCTCTGGGCCACATCATTATCTTCAGAGTTTACACTGGAGAGCCATATAGTCGAGCTACAAAAAAATGGGAAATTTCTTCATGTTTTAAGTAAGTATGAGTCTGTGTTGGGCTGCATTCACAGCTCTCTTGGGCCATGGATTGGACATGCTTGGTCTGGATCCTGCATTTTATATGCCAAGTGCTATTCTAAATGCTTTACCTATATTAGTTTTCTCAACTGTCTTTTGAGGTAGACCATCTAGTAAAATGGCCCAGGAACAGAGAAGTTAAATACCTTGCCCAGGATTGTACTCTAAAGTGACAGAGTCAGAATTGGAACCCAGGCAGCCTGCATATAGAGGGATTTTGCTTTTGTGGTACAGGGGATTGAATCCAGGGCCTTGTGCAGTGATTGGCAAGCACTCTATCACTGAGTTCCATCTCCAGCTTGGGGTATTGTTTAAGTTGCCCCGTTACCTAACACCTGGCTGTCCTGTGGCCACAAATGTTTTACCAGAGGAAAAGCTCCCAAGATGCACTCAGTTTGTTTCCTCTAGTTTTATGTCGAAGAGCTATGAGGATTGCTTAAGTAACCTGTTTGCACAGGACTAATTAAATGAACACAAAAGCTTTTGTATTTCAACTCAAGTGACCTGAGAAATGCTGAATAGAAGTTGACTGGCTATAGACACAACTATTCATTTCCTCCTCTTCAATGTGCAGTGCTGCATGTTGCATTGCAAAACGGGTCTGTGTGACTATGCATGTATTTCTGCTGATCTTTGATACGAGTGTTGTAGGGATGAAGAGTTGCTCCCCGTGGTTGCTGCTTGTGAGCCTCTGCCCTCTAGCCAGGCACTGCTGGCTGCTGGGAAAATGACCATCAACCAGATAAGCATACCTGCCCTTGACTGGCTCACAGTCTATTCCCAAGGCAGATAAAGTAAGGTAGCCAGAGCTCTAGTACTGCTGTAATCAATAGGGACAGGGACACAGCTTTGAGCCCCAGCAGGTATTTTGCGCCCTTGTCAGAGGCGTGCTTTCTTATCCTGTAAGCAGTGTGCTTTTGAGATAAGGTGGAGATGAAGTTCTGTTGCCTGAGCTTTTTGGTGTTTTGCTTTGTGCTTTGTTTCTTTGGCAGTTGGCATGACTGACAGAAACGAAAGCCTTGGTTCTGAAATTATACAGTGGCCTAGCTGGGAACAGTCTGCCCCAAGCAATCAGTCCTTTCTTTATCTCAGCGAGATGCCTGAAAACACGATGACTGGTTTTGTGTGGCCTCATTGTAGAGGGAGCTTGTCCCATAGCTCTGTTTATAAGATGTTTTCCCATTCAGAGACTTGGGTCTGCTATTTCTTTCCCTCCTCCAAACTAGGGGATAAAATCTGTGTTTAATTTAAAATTTTTTAATTAAAAATTATTTTATGTGTATGAATGGTTTGCCTGAATGTATGTAAGTGCACTTGTGTCATGCAGTGCCCAAGGAGGCCAGAAGAGGGTGTTGGATCCCTTGGAACTGGAGTTAGGGACAGTTGTTAACTGTGATGTTGGTGCTAGGAACTGAACCTGGGTCCTTTATAATAGCAGCCAGTGCTCTTTACTGCTGAGACTTCTCCTCAGCCCCTTGTTTTTGTTTTTTTATTTGTTTTTTTGAGACATGGTCTTGCTATGTAGCTGACCAGGAACACACTATGTAGACCAGTCTGGTCCTAAAATTCACAGAGATCTGCCTGCCTCTGCCTCTGCCTCCTGAGTGCTAGGATCAAAGGCATTGCCACTTTTTTTTTTTTTTTAAAACAAAAGGACCAAATTAAGCATGGCGTGGTGGCACATGCCTTTGGTTCCAGTGCCCTAGCCCTCTAGAGACAGAGGCAGGTGGATGCCTGTCTACATAGTGAGTTCCAGGCCAGCTGAGGCTACAGGGAGATGGTCTAAAAAAAAATTAAATAATAAATAAATAAACAGATTATCAATGCTTTAAAATTGGGCCATTACACAGTTGCCTGCTATGGAGAAAGTCAGGACTATTTGATTAGGTAACATCCTGGATGTTTACTCTTACACAAAGGACCAACGTGGAGCTGAGGTGAGGCAGTGCTTGGTTTTGTTTTCGCTGACTACTGCTGCTCCTGAGAAGTAGAGTATGGAGAAAGGGTGGAGCCCTAGCCTGAGCTAGCCACTGTTGCCTGGGTTTTCATTCAACCTCTCAGCTTGTGTTTGAACATAGTCGTTAAACTGAGACTAAAAATAACTCCTCGGTTGATTGTCCTGAAGAGTGAACAGCAGACGCCTGCCAGCGTGCCACAGTAACTCCATCAAGGATTGCCCGTGTTATCTTTTTTAAATGGTGTACACCAATTTGGCCCTTTTTGTGGGATTCTGAGTGATAGATAAAGTAGCCTATGGATGAATCTGGTTGATCGGGAGAAAGCACCAGAACACAGATAAAATGCCGTTGGAATAGAGTTTATTAGCAAAGGAACATATGGGACAGATTCCCTTCTGGGCAGCCCAGGTCATGAGCTGGGGTCTTTTAAAGGGGGAGGCTTCTGGGGGTTGCAGAAGGCTGTAAAATATATATTTTTTAAAAAGTTGGGGGGGCAGGAGAGTGGGACTGTTAAAACCTGCCCTCTTTAGAGATCAAAGGGGAAGCCTGCTGTGTTGGCCAAACAGTGGAGAAAAGTCTGCTTCTCTTAACTTCAAAGACCAGGGTGCTTTTCTCAGAGGCTTGGGAGGTCTGTGAGGCCCTGTTGGTGAGGGGGCGGGGCTATCTGAACCTTAACACTGAGCCGCTAGCATGCCTTTGCTTGGCGTTTCTTCTCATCCTTATGTTTGAGAGCATCCCTGCTACTCCACTCATTTGGCCACACTAGCTGCCGTGACTGTGTGTGTGGCACAGAGTGTCCCAGGCAGCTGGGTGTTTTCTTCCCCCCAGGAGTGATCACTATCTAGTTAAATTCAGAAGAGAAGGCTAGAGTTTCCCTGTCAGTTCTACAGTCACATGCCCAGAATGTTCAAACAACAAAACACTGTGATACAGTTCTCCTGCAGTTATCATAGATGAGAATGGGGTGATCAGAGAGAATCTAGCTCCTGTCAGTCCCTGTCCTGGACTGTGCACCACAGAGCATACCCACTGATGAGACTCTCACTGCTGGTGAGCAAGCCACCCTTGCAATGGACCTGAATTTATAGTTCAACCCCACTACTTCCCAGCAGTGGGAGGCTGAACACATTTTAAAACTTCACTGATCCTCTGTTTCATCTTTTGTAAAACGGGCTAATGTAACCATTGTATCTGCTTATATGGTTGTTGGATTAGATACAGTAACAGATGCTTCCTGCCTATCAGTGTCTGACAGGGTTACACAGCAAATGTCATTGTGGTTCTTTGCATCATCTTTGTGCAGAACATTTATGTCCTTAGCTCTCTTGTATATTATTCCTCAGAGTACGAAAAGCAATACATAGGATTTAGCGAAATGAGTATCAGTAATATTTTTTAAAAACAAAATATGCACAGTTCAGTTGAAGCCCTTCTCATGTTCCTGGGCATGCCAGTTGTAATAAAGAAAGGTAACTCTTCATGGGCGTTGGTAGGCTTCTGCAGCCTTGGGGACCAGGAACACACAGACGACTGCAATGTTCCATGACACTCTTAGAGAAGCATGTTTCTGTAGTATTCAAATGGATTCAGTGTGTAAGCACTGAGCATCCAGCGAATAAGCATCCAAAGAGCATCATCTTTCTAATCAGTATCACCTGCTGGCACTGCATGTTCAGTGCTGGTAGGTATTTATATATGTTCATTATCTTGCTAACTCTGTAATTAGTGCCAAAGCCTGCATGTGGACCCAGGACTGATGATCTAAGGTCACAGCTCCTTCAAGAGATCCCAGCAGACTCAGCCCTGCAGACCTTGGAGTCACTTATCCTCACCAGGAACTCAGTTCTCTGCATGGTGTTTTGTCAGATACTGGCTGAGGGCAGGGAGGCAAGTGTGTGTGAATACTGAAGGACAGGCCACCCGCTTTAACAAACAAAAAAACATATGTTCAAGACAGGCAATAAAGAGTTCTAATCAGGCTGGAGAGATGGCTCATGGGTTCGGTTCCCAGGACCTATGTGGTGGCTCACAAACATCTGTAACAAACTCCATACATGTGTGCAAGCAAAACACTCATATAAAAAAAGAGTTCTAAATCATCATTTTTACCTACTCATGGTCATCCAGTACTGACTTATGACAGCTAGTGGGCCACAGCTACTATATTTATTTACAAATGGAATAGAATAGAAAAAAAATCAGCGTGTGTGCATTCTATTTATTGACCAATGTCCTTTGGTAAAATCTTTGCTCAAGTTCTGGGGTAAAATGTATTTTATATGCTAGATTTTAATTAAAACAATTTCTGATTTATTTTTATTTTATGTGTATGAGTATATTGCTTGCATGTATGTGAGTGCACCCATGTCATGCAGTGCCCACAGAGGAGGTCAGAAGAGGGCATCAGATCCCCTGGAACTGGAGTTATGGATGGGTGTTAGCCACCATGTGGGTGCTGGGAACCGAACCCAGGTCTTCTGCAAGAACAGCCTTAACCCCTGAGTCATCTCTCCAGCCCCTAGATTTAAATTTAGAAAGTTGAGGAGTTCCTCTAACATGGGAAGTGTGTACTCTGTGAGCTCCCCAAGAGGGTGTTTGCTCTCACTGAGAGCTGTTTAAAAAGCTGTTTGCCGGTTTCATTGTCATCACTTGTGATCCAATATTAGTACACTTATTTTTAGTCTGAAAGACCCAGGCAAACCAGGATAAGGGTACTCTGCTTTGTAAAGCCCCAGAGTTTGTGGAGCAAAGTCAAATGCGGATTACGTTGGTGGTGGGCGGTGAAAAGGGAGAAAAACCCAATGCCCAGGTTTCTGCTGCAGTTCCCTGGGGGTGCTCTGAGCCCTGGATACTAGTTGTGGCTGCAGCTCAGACAGCCCAGCAAGGACTCCAGCCTCCAGCACTGTGGGTCTGGTCCTGCAGGTGGTCAGCTCAGCAATAGAGAGGCCCCAGGGACAGTGGAGCACAGTGGCCACACCCACACCAGCCATTTTTCTAACCTTCTCTTAGCTAAGGTAAAAAAAGAAGGACTTGAAATTCATTTGTAAGAAGATAATGTGCTAATAAATTGTTCTTTGTAAAGCACTATGGGGTGTGACCTCTTTCAAAGTACTCATTCTTTGCTCTATAGGTAATTTGCTGAGACCCCATTATTGCTAATGTAGTGTTTTAAATTCTTTCTGTGCCAGGCATATTCACATAAGTGAGTAGATATCTCTTATGTGAGGCCTTGACACTTGTTCACATACCATCCAATCTAGAAACATGTCATTAGTGCTTGATGAGTGCTGAGCACCATACTAGAAAGGTAGTAGGAACAGCCTTCCAGGCTGCAGCTGCCCAGCTACTCTGAGAGCTGGGTTTTTCCTCAGAGAAGGGGCCTGCGTTCTGGGTGCTATTTGAGTTTTGTACCAAGTGCTTTCACCATTAGGCCCAGGGGACTGGAGATTCCTGGCTACGAGTTTGAAAGTTTGTTGAACAAAACATCACACACACACACACACACACACACACACCCAGAAACTATTTGACTGTGTTACACAAGTGTCTTAAGAGGAAAGAATGACAGTCACCCGGGTTGCAGAGAATCAAGCAGCTGGGTCAGGCAGGGTGATTAAGGCAGCTGTGCTGGACAGCCACACTCAATACACAGACCTGTAGGACTTTGTGTTTCCTTCATGACTTGAAAGACTGCCCTTTCTAGAACTTTTTATTGAGTGACTTTGACGTAGGTAGGCTCTGGAGTCAGGATGGTCCCCAAGGGTTCTTTTTGCCTGTGGTGCTGGGGCTGGATCCCAAGGTCTCACACGTCCCAGTCAGGTGCTATACCACCGAGCCACATGCCAGCCTGGTGGAATCGGGCTTCCCTTCTTGGCCCTGCAGCCGTCTTCTCAGCTTCCCCTGCATGTGGTGCTAAGGATTGGAATGACGTTCACTAGACACCTTCCCTTCCTTCCAGGCCGTCCGTCCCTGTGCCCTGTGTGTTCTCCTTGTCACTTCAGCGCTGAGAGTGAAGATTGACCCTTTCTTCTTTGCCTGCAGACTCGTTCCTTGCTGAGTGTGTTTGAAGAAGATGCTGGTACCCTCACAGATTATACCAACCAGCTGCTGCAGGCTATGCAACGTGTCTATGGAGCACAGGTATGCTGCTGGCCCCTTCTCTCAAAAATGAGAAGTTTGAGTCAGAAAACCTCATTTGAAAACTTGAGAGACAACCCACCTTTAATCCCAGAAGAAGTGGGCAGATCTCTGTCAGATTCAGGCCAGCCTGGTCAACATAGCAAGTTCTAAGCCGGTCAGAGCTTCATAGAGAGACTACCTCAAAAAACTAAAAAAAGTTAAGAGAAACTCAAAAGTGGGGGTTAGGATGGTGGCTTAGTAAAGACCTGAATTTGAGCCCCAGAACCCATGTAAAAATGCTGTGTGGGGGAGTGTCTTCCCAGCTCTTGAAGAGGTGAAGACAAGCTGATCCTGGGGCTCCCTGGTCAGCCAGCCTAGCCTAATCTTGAGCCCCTAGTCCCAGTGAGAAACCGTGTCTCAAAAAACTCCCTGGGGAGTGACACCTGAGATTGACCTCTGGTGTTCACATATGTACACATGTGCACATGCTTTCCCTACCCCCGTCCAAACATATACACAAAATATCAGAACTGTTTTTCTTACTTCTCTTTGCCCCAGAAACTAAGGACTGTCTATTTGTATTGTTTGAGAAAGTGGACTGTAACTAGAGCCAGGAGGGAGGACCCACATAATTGCTTTTAATTTTTTTAATTCAACCCCAAAAGGAAACAGTAGAGTCTCCTCTTCCCACTTGCGAATAAGTGGCCTCAGTATCTTGAGACATACTCTTTGTCTTTCTCCTAAATGGGCAGTCTTGGATATCAGTGTGGGAGGGTAGAGATGTGTTTTCAAGGCCTTCCTCTGAAAAGACTAGAGTCACAGTTCTGGAACTATGGGGTGACCTCTTTGTTTTGAGGAACAAATACTTTTGGCTTGCAAACCCATGGAAAATAAGTTGCTGAGTAGCAAGAGAAAAGCTTTTTAAGATTAAAAAGTGCCACGTATGTCACTTTCTAAGGACAGATTTGAGTCACTTCAAATTGTGTTACACATCAAAATATTACAGCAGAAATTTTCACTATTGAGTCTTTGCTAGCTTAAGTCTGTATGTGTTAATGTTTCTTTTGCCCATTGGCAAAATGCAATGCTTTATACCACATTCAGTGGTAAATAGCTCCTACTAGTCATGTATGGTGGGGCCAGCAAGATGGTTCAGTGGGTAGAGGTGCTTGCCATTAAGCCTGACAACCTGAATTTAATTCTAGAACCCACATGGTGGAAGGAGAAAACCAGCTCCTGCAAGTTGTCCTCTGATCTCCACATAATGCACTGTAACACACACACACACACACACACACACACACACACGTACACACACGTACACACTCAAGAAGATGTAATTAAAAGCATTTAAAAAATAATCATAGATCATCACTATCAACATTGTCATATAGTCATTAGTCACCATTCATGAGAAGAGGCCCTGGTCTTTGCCAGTAGGGAGCTTTCATTGGATAAGGAGACAGACACAGTTACCATGTGTGCTGGAAAGCCAGGGAGAAGGCTTGCCCCCCTCAGAAGAGTTGTGCTGGTGTGTAATTTGGCTCTCTGTTACTGTCACAGAACATCAGAGAGGATCAACTTGTGGGGTGGACTTGTTTACTGTGGCTCACTGTTTCAGTTTCAGCCCCTAGTCACTTGGCCCTGAGGCAAGGAGGTTCACCATGGTGACAGGGAGAAGCCTGGTGGAGGAAGCTGCTCACCTGATGGTAGCCAGGAAGCCATAGAGGAAGGGCTGGACTTCCAATGTCCCCTTTCAAGGGCACACCCCCAATGACTTAACATCCACAAAGCCTCACTTCTTTTTTATTTTTATTTTTTAATTTTTTTGTTCTTTTTTGAGACAGGGTCTCCCTGCAGCCCACTGGCCTGGTACTCACTATGTAGACCAGGCTGGCCTTGAACTCACACAAATCTGCCTGTCCCTGCCTCCTGAGTCCTGGGGCTAAAGGCATGTGTTGCTATGCCTGGCTGTACTTCTTTTTTTTTAAAAAAAAAAATTTATTTTTATTTTATGTTTATGAGTGTTTTGCCTGCATGTGTGTAAGTGCACCATGTGTTTGCAGTGCCCACGGAGGCCAGAAGAGGGAGTCAGATCCCCTGGAACTGGAGTCAGACTGTTGCTAGCCACCATACGGCAGGGCCTCTGCAAGAGTGCTCTTAACCACTGAACTATCTCTCTAGCCCCTGGGCCCCACTTCTTAAAGTCCCACCACCTCCTGGTAGAGCCACAGGCTTGTAACCAACTTTTGGCACATTGGGTTTTGGGGACATTTGAGAGCCAAGCTATAACAGGTGGGCATCGAAAAGGATGGTGATTGTGAGCATTGTGATTTATTTATTGAATACAGCTTTTAGACAGTTCCATGAGTTTTACATTATTTGATTTCAGTTCCATAGCACCTCTGTGGGGTGAGTGATGTTGCTTTCATCCCCATTTGCTAGAGCCGAGGACTGAGGATTTGATACAAGTAATGTGGATAAGCAAGTAGACTTGCTGAAGATGGGTTCTGACTCTTCGCTTCTTACTCTCCTTGGGAGGAGCCTGAGCAGGGAAACAGCCTGGGAGTGGGGTGGAAGGGTTACATCAGATGCTGAGAAGTGGAGTGAAGGGGTCAGGAGGGTTGAGGGGAATTGAGAATGATGAAGAGGGAGTGGCTAGTGGGAACCAGGGTGCAACAGAGTAAAGGAAATGACTCCTCAGGGGAGTCATTCAGGGGAACTGTGGTTGACAACAGTTAAATGTTTATTTTTAAATAACTAGGAGAGCTTTGAATGCTTCCAACACAAAGAAACGGTAAACATCTGGAGTGACATGTGCCAGTTCCCTTCATCTGATCATTACATGCTGTGCACATGTACTGAAATATCAGTTTCCTCTAAGTGTGTGTGTGTGTGTGTGTGTGTGTGTGTGTGTGTGTGTGTGTGTGTACAGTTACTTTGTATCACTTAAAAAGAAGATCTGGTGAAGGAGGAGAATCAGAGTGACTAGACCTTTCACCTGATAGCAGGAAGAATACAAGGGAGAACCTGGGAGGAGGAACAGAGCGCATGGATGTGCGCATGTAGATGTGTGTGCATGGTGGGATGCCCTGTATAAGGCTCTTGTTTTTTTTGAGACAGGGTATTTTTTCAGACAGGGTCTCTCTGTAGCCCCAGCTGGCCTATAATTTACTATGTAGACCAGGCTGGCCTTCATCTCACAGAGGTCCACCTGCCTCTGCCTCTAAATGCTGGGATTACACACCATGCCTGGCTGGAGACAGCTAACAATAGCCTTCAACTGATGATCCTTCTGCCTTTGTCTCTCAAGCGCTGGGATTACAGGCATGTGGCACCGCTTGACTCCCCAATTCTCTCCTGAAGCACTAGCCTGAGGGTCCATGGGATGTTGAAGTAAGGGAAGAGTCTTGTTGGAAGTTCAGATCCAGAGTTCAGGGCTGCATATAGAGATTTACAAACTTTGCAGTAACATGCAAGGATAACTTTAAAAAAAGCTTTATTTATTTTATGTGTATATGTGTTGACCTGCATGTCTGTATCTGTGCCACATAAATGCCTGAGGAGCCAGAAAGAGGGTATTGGATCCCATGGAACTAGAGTTATGGATGGTGGTGAGCTGCCCAATATCGGTGCTAGGAATGGAAGCCTGGTCTTCTGCAAAAGTAGCAAGTGCTTTTAACCTCTGAGGTGTGTCCATCCCCAAGGATAACTTAATAATTAAAATGAATTTGTTTGTTTGTTGTAGTTCTGGGAATTGAACTTAGGGCCTCATGTGTGCTAGGCAAGTGTTCCATAACTGAGCCATATTCCCAAACCATAGAACTAGTTTTAATGTTCAGAAAAATTGAGTGCTCATTTGTAATTTTGTTTGCTTGCTTGTTTTGGTAAGGCATTCAGAATTTGGGAACATGAAGAGTATTGTAACTTTTCATTCGGTTATTTGTATTGCATGTTTTTTACTTTCCCTAAATATTCCAAATTTAATACAATAGAATAATTTTTGATTGTGCTTAGGTCTGGTCTTGCTTTCTATTCAGTCATTTTGAATACTGTCATTAGATGATCTTGTCTCCTATTTAAGATTTACATGGGTGTGTCTGCTGTTCCCGGGAGTCTGTTCTGCCTTTCCATGTCTGTTACAACTGCTTATTGGAGAGTCCAGATGCATTTTTTTTTCCTTTTGAACCAGAAAAGTATGCTATGCCAAAACTAAGTAGGTCTTACATTCCGAGAGGCTAGAACTCCATTTTTAACTCACAGCACATGACCATCACGTGGTTGTCCACTGGCCAGTACCCTCCTCTCCTGGCTTCCCATGCAGAGCTGTGGAAACGCCCAGAGTCAGCCAGCAACAAGCTGATCCAGACTGGCAGGGGTGGGGCTCTGGCCTTTCAGGCTTATTGGAAGGCCAAGATGTTGTATTTAGGTCTTTTTAATTTGGAAAAGAAAACTTGTGGATCTTTTTTGATTGGTTTGCTTTGATACATGTATATTTAAGATAGTAATTCTCAGTGTTTTTACTAGGCTCCCCCAACCCCCATTCTATTTTCTCGGTTTTATTTCATGTTATTCTTTAAATACTCTGTGCTTAGACGTGTTGAATTCGATTCGTAGAGTTTAATACCTTCATTTTTGAAAATAGCCATACAGCCAGACAGTTTTTCACTAATATTTTAAAAACCAGTTTTATGCAGTTAGTAAAGCAAAGGTATTTAATCAGCTTGCAGGATAAATTTCTGGATTCTGATGTAGCAAATGTCCTCTGGTCATTAGTTTTAGAAGAAGGAAGAGTGAGAAGTAGAGAAAATTCGGAGAGTAGTTTCCCTTTGTGGCTGGGTTGAAGGGAATTTTAGATTCCATTTGGCTTGTCTGGAATGAACCTGTGGGGGATGAAGGGTTTGGGCTTCTCAGGGAAGTCCCTGCAAATCCTGTCTGCCCTCTCAGCTGGCAAACAAGCCTTTGCTGTGCTGGGGGCCGACCACCCCCTGCCCCCCATTGTGGCCTGAGTGGAAAGGTTGAGCAAACTTCAGTATTAAAGGAGCAGAGGCTGGCTATCTAGACAGTGCTTTCAGACCACTGGACGGTAAGTTATAAACACCACTGGTGTCTGAATCAGTACTTAAGGTACACATGCAGTTAAATTGGTACAGATTTTGCATTCAGTAAATTTGATATGATTGCTCACTTTGAGTCTGTGTGTGATATGATTCTGTTTCTTTCCTGAGTAGGTTGGACTCACTCGGCTTTATGATGACAGCTGCATAGATAGTCCCTGTTGTGCCAAGCAATCAGGGCCAGGTGATTGTTGGTTCTGGCTGGGGCAGGAAAGCTGGCAGTAGCTGGCAGGATCAGTGAAACTGGCAGCTCTGAGTACTCCCCTTCCCCCTCCAGTAGAAGACAAGCCGCTCTTATTGGGGCCTTTGGAGTCAGTGCAGCTTTTAGTTTTGTTTTTAAAAATATTTTATTTATTACTTATGTGTATGAGCGTATTACCTGCATGTGTGTAAGTGTGCCTGTGTTATGCAGTGCCCATGGAGATAAGAGGGCATCGGATTCCCCTGGAACTGGAGTTACAGACAGTTGTTAGCTGCCATGTGGGTGTTGGGAATGGAACCCAGGTCTTCTGCAAGAGCAGTCAGTGCTCTTAGCTGCTGACCCATCTCTTGAGCCCCTTAGTTTTGTTTTTGATAAATAAAATTGTATAGAATTTTATTTTATTTTGTTTTATTTTGATACAGGGTCTCACTCTACACCCTTGGCTGGCCTGGAACTCGATTTGTGACCAGGCTTGCCTAGAACTCACAGAATTCTGCCTACTTCTGCCTCCTGAATGCTGGGATTAAAGGGGTACGCCACCACACCTGGCTTGGATAGTTTTTGAAGTGAGAAGTACAGTTAATGCTGGCTTACTTTCCTTCAGCAGAGCAGGTTAGTCCAGTAGTCACATCTCTGTAGCTGTTCTTAACCAAACATGTGGAATGCAGAACTATCAAATCCTAAAGCAGATCAGAAAACTCTGGCTCCTCAAAGCCTGAATTGGATGTAGAAATAGTACAGTCTCAACCTGGAGCAAAGGCAGTTCCCAGGACTGTGGGAGAGAACAGGGGTAAAATTATATAAATAATAGGCAAAGGTTTGGTATGATTAAGAAAATAATTTTCTTTAAATGATGTTCTATAGCCAAGTGTGGTGGCTCATAACTGTAATCTCATCACTCAGGAGGCAGAGGCAGGTAGATGTCTGTGAGACTGAGGCCCGCCTGCATAGTGAGTTCCAAGCCAGCTGGGGCTACAGGAAGACCCTGTCTCAAAAACCCAAAACCAAAACCAAATGAAAAATGATGGTCTGTGTAGATAGCCCCCTAGACAAGCTAGTATGCCTAGTGGGAAACAAAATGAGCACAGTGGGCAGCCAGGCCGAAGCTGTGGGACGAGGCTGGCCTCCATTAGTCATGCAGAAGTATTACACACCAGGTCAGGCATTACCTCTGTTAGCTTTCATAAAAAAAAGACTGGAATTATTATATATAATGAGGAATCCAAGACTCAAAGAGATTGTGTAGCTTGCCTGAGGCCACACAGCTGATGAGTGGCAGAACCAGAACTTGAACAGGTCTTTGCACCCTGTCTTGGGCATGGTGCTGTGCTCCCCACACCCTGGTCCCCACAGTGTCACAAAGGCTAAGGGGTTTGCATTTCAGAGGCTCCTGTCAGGGCAGAACAAGCCCCGTTCCTTAGCCTGATTGTGTTTGTTACTGGTGACACTCAGTTCCTTTTTAATTCCAGAGTAACTTTCCTTCTTTCATTAGTTTTTAATCCAAATTTCTTTAAGGATTTCTTTAATGTACTCTTAAGTACATTTTGGAAGCCCTGACAGACGGTCAAATGGATTTATCTGCCTGAGACAGAGAAGTAGTTGGAAGCTTCAGAGTGAGGGGCAGAACCGAGTGGTCTCAGGAAGCATCTTCACAGAGCTAGCCTCTGGCCTGATCTGCATGTGGGGGCCACAGCTCTCCCTCATGCAGCCTTGGGGACCTTCTGCTGCCACGACTCATCCTCTGAGGAACAGAGTTAACTACCGACCTTGGACTCCTCAGATGGAGATTGTGTGACCTTGGCAAGTCCAGTCACTTTACTGCCTGAGTTTCCTTGTCAGAAAAACCCTGGTGGCTATGTAATACCCAGATCCTTGGGTTGTCCAGAAAAATGTGATGTGAGCCCCTGACCCACAGGGCTCCCTGTGTTCACAGACCATCTTCTAAGTAGTATAGGAACAGCACTGACTCTCTACCCACCTGCCTCAGGGCCCTCCAGTACCTGGCACACAGCCTCTCTCCACCCTTGGCCCCTGGCAGCTCCTGGTCCGCTCACGACACCCCTGTGGTCCTCTTCCTTTGGCCCTGTAACAAGCGGTCTCCTGCCCCGCTTCCACCTCTTCTGTGGTTCGGTTGTCTTCCTGGGAGCCTTCCTGTCTGCCCCTCAAGTCTTGGTGCTCTCCGGACTGAGGCCTTCTCTGGCTAATTTCCGTTCACCCCTGGTCAAGAGCACTGTAGCGATGCAGGCTCAGGTCCGGCTCTTTGGGAACTATGGAGCTCTCTTTATTCTCACTGACTTTGCTGCTGCTACTGTGTAAATGGGTTTCCAGGTTTTTCTGGGGAAGTTGTCTCTCTTCAGGAAGATGTCCTTGGTTTCAGTTCTTTCTCGTCCTTCAACTTCATTAATCACTTCAAAGCCTCTCCTCTGCCCTCTTAAGATGTCTCTGTGGCTTCCGGTACCTGGAAAAGGTGACCTCCTCAGCAAGGCCTATGAGCCCTCCGAGAGCTGAGGGCCAGCCACCCTGTCAGCTTGTCTCCGGCTGTCCCTGGTGAGCCAGGCCTTCTCCATAGCTTGCTGTGCTGTGCCTGGAGATCCCACTAGCCCTTGCTGACCTCACAGCTGAGGCAGCAGCTCTGACTCCTTCTTTCCCCTCCCTCTCTCCTTTCTTGTGTGCCCAGTGGCCTGTGCATTTTGTGGTCTGCACACTTGAGGGGTGGTGAGGCCCCTTGTAGATGCTCAGTCCTAGAGGACATGGTTTTTCCAGCACCCAGTGCACACTCAGCCCTCTGTGCTTACATAGAGGGCCTCCCCCAGAAAGTCACCACCCCACTGGACACTTGTCATTCACATCCTCCTCCTCCTCATTCCTTAACTGAGGCCTGGCACTCTTGTGCCATCTGTACTCGAGGCCCAGTTTTCCCTGGCTGCCTCACCACTTCCTGTCCTTTGCCTCAGGAACAGGTGTGGCACCTCTGGGGCACTTTCTGGCTCATTTCTGATGCATCTTCTTTTTTTCAAATTTTATTTATTTTTATTTTATGTGTATGAGTGTATTGTACTGTCTCTATTATGTAAGTGCACCCGTGTCGTGCAGTGCCCATAGAGGGTGTAGGATCCCCAGGAACTGGAGTTACAGACTGTTGTTAGCCACCATGTGGGTGCTGGGAAGTAAACCCATGTCCTCTGCAAGGACAGCCAGTGCCCGTCTCCAGCCCTCTGCCGCATTTTCATATCTCAGGTTTCCCCTCCTTCCATGCTTCCTTCTACCTCAGCCATGGGGGACTTTGCTTCCACATGCTCATCTGCTTATCTGCTGCCCTCACTGCTTCCCATGGTCCCCAGGACAGAGTCATATCTGCCTGCCCAAGAGCAGCATGCTGGCCTCTGCTACCCTTCTCATAAACATGTACCTCGCTGGGCCCCTGCTAGTGTGGCCCTCAAGCCCCAGCTTTGGGAATCGCTGGGATGAATGCAGCTCAACCTCTTGACCTCACACTACACCTGTGGCATGTGGAACAGACCTTAATATGTGCCTGTGCCATGACTGGCCCCCGTGGATTTCCTCCACCTCAGTGCCCACGTCACTGTTCATGGCAGCCAAATGCCCACAGAGGGATTTGGTGGTTTCAGGTGGCACTGTGGTCAGTAAGCCTCTGCTGTGGTAAGATAAACACTCCCTTGCCAGAAGGCTCAAATTGCACATTGGGTTCACTAGCCACTTGTCTTTGCCTCAGCAGCAGGACAAGAGGTTCTTTAACTAGGAGGTGCTATCTGCAAATCCTTGGTCAGCTGGGCTTTCTTTCTTGTGGTGCTGGGGATCAAACGCAAGTCCTTGAGCATGTTAAACATGTACTCTATCACTGAGCCACCCCAGCCCCAGCTTGTCTTTAAGGATTCCTGTGAAATAATAGAGTGTAGATGGTGGCCGGAGAGCTGTTGAAGGGCCCTGAAATGTGTCACATCTAGCACATAGCTGAGAGGTGGAGCCCTTACTAACATTTGAGGCTCTGGTTCTGTCCTCAGCAACACACACACACACACACACACACACACACACACACACACACACCCACCCACACACACACATACACACACACACACCCCAGCATGGTACTTGTGGAACTCCATTTAGACTCTGAATGTTAGGCGACCTCTCCTGCTAAGCTACAGCTACAAAAGTGTGAGATTTGTGTTTCTACCTAGAAGCCCTCCAAGAGTTGCCCACACGAGTAGTAACTGGACACCATCGTGGGTCTGGGGTCTGAATAGCACAGAGTTAATGACAGGGCTTTTGGAATCTGACAGACCAGAGCTGAGTCTTTGCTTTGGTTAGTAGCCACGTGATTTTTTTTTTTTTTTTTTTTTTTGTAAGTTGCCCATTTGTCCTTTCTAAACTTTTGTAGCCTCATATGTAAAGTAGGATTAGAAACAGAATGGTGCCTGCATTACAGGGGACTGGAGAGATGGCTCAGTGGTTAAGAGCACTGACTGCTCTTCCAGAGGACCAGAGTTAGGTTCCCAGTACCTACATGGTAGCTCACAACTACCTGTAACTCTTAACTCTAGCGGATCCAACACCCTCCTCTGGTCTCAGCAGGCACTCTCACACACAAAGACATACACGCGACATACATACACATTAAAAAAAGAAAATTTTAAACCCTGCGGGGGCTGGAGACATGACTGAACAGTTAAGAGCACTATCCAGGTTCAGCATCCGGGTTCAGTTCCCAGCACACAAACAACTGTCCATACTGCAGTTCCAGGGGATCTGATGCCCTCTCCTGACCGCTGTGGGCATTGCATGATACA
Source organism: Nannospalax galili (assembly GCF_000622305.1). NCBI lineage: Eukaryota > Metazoa > Chordata > Mammalia > Rodentia > Spalacidae > Nannospalax > Nannospalax galili. Next base: position 6,493,686 of record NW_008346683.1, read on the forward strand.
GGAGCACCTACATAGATGCCAGCAATAGACTCATACACATAAAATAAAAATAACAAAATATTTTTTAAAACCCCGTGTTATGGAGATAGTGGAACTGAATGCACTGATACATATATACAGTTTAAGCTGTAACTCTGCAACTGTTAGCTGCTGTGTAATGATTCGCTGGGTGTGTAAATCCCAATTCACAGGGGGTGCCCTCAGGCACATGGCCAAGCTTGAACAAATCTACCTTTCCCCCAGCACCGCTCACTCAGAGAGGAGCAGGGAATTTCTGCATAACCCATGGGGTGAGACCCTTGGTCCACACATGCCAAGCATTAGAACGTCACTGCTGACGGTGGTGAACTGGCAGTGTTTCCTGGTCCTTCTTCCTCCTCCCATCTTTGTGTTTTATTGACATTTGTTTCCTTGTAGGGTTAGGAAGCATTTTGCTCACAGTTGAATTGTAGGTGTTGTTTCACACTTGAAATTTAGAGGTTGAGAGGCTGCTGTGTGCTGAGAACTCTTGCCTGCTGGCTTAACAAGGGACAGAGCACTGTGCATTTGTTCACTTGCTTCCTTGGTTCTGTGACTGCTGCTTCTGGTCAGGTCCAAAGGGGTAGCACAGCACAGAGGGTGCCAAAGGCAGGGACTTCATGTGATTTTATTCTGGGGAAAAAGGGGAGAGCGTGCTGGGAGCCTGCTCTGAAGGGCAGATGGAGTAAGTCAGGGAACAGTGTGGCCTGTTGTCTGCAGTGAAAGCAGGTTTTAACTCTGATGGGTCTTGTAGGAGAAGCCCTTGGAAAAGTAAACAAACTCCGCTTGAGCTCCGAACTTGTCCTTAAAGAACAGCAGCTCGAGAAAGAGAATGAATGAGTGGAGGCCTGAGACACAGAAGCCACCTGTCCTCAGCCGTCAGACTCTGTGCCCTGGCTCTGTCTTAGGGGTAAGCCCTGAACTGAAGAGCAGCTTGAACTTCATTTAGAAGCAAGAGACCGATGCTCCAGGTCAGCTGCACTGGTGGAGGATGGATGGCGGACACACGGCTGTGGTAGAGGCTCACCAGGAACATGGGAAGGGCAGCATGGAAGTGAACCAGGGGCTCGAGGGCCCGCATCTCCTAGAGCTGCGCGTCCGGGTTTCCTGGGACTGAGAGTTTGGGTTATGGGCGTCACAAGAACTGGCACTCCAGGCAATCCTGGGGCTATGCCATTCCCATGACCCCTCCAGTAAGAGCCCAAGCCGGCCGTGGCCGTGGGTCCTGCAGTTGGCTGCCTCTTCCTCCCCCGTGCTCTGCACTCCCTGCTCCAGCTACAGACTGGCTCATGCTGCTTCCACATGCTGCTCCCTCCTTCTGGAAAGCTTCTCTTGGGCAGCACTCCATCTTTCTGCCGGGGTCTGGGGTTTTTTGTTTGTTTTTTTAAGGTTTATTTTTATTATTTTTAACCATGTGTGGGTTTGTGTATGTGAGTGCTGGTGCCCTCAAAGGTCAGAGGTACTGAATGCCCTGGAATGGGAGGCACAGGTGGTTATGAGCCACCTGACATGGGTGCTGGGAACCAAACTTGGGTCCTCTGGAAGAGCAGTAGGCCCTCATAACTGCTGAGCCATCTCTTCAGCCCCAAGGTCTGCGTAAACATCTCTTCCTTAGAGTCCAGCAGGATCCTCCTGTTGGCATCTCCAGTGCACCCAGGACTTCTTTGTAGCTCTCCATCATACAAACAGCTGCTGTTCTGTCTGCTTCCCTAACATGAGGGCATGGGCTGTGCCTTCCTTCACACTATTTGTTTACTGATGGGATGACCAGAAGGAACAGCAATCTGTAAAGGTCTTTTTTTATTTTCGAGACAAGGGACTGCCTGTAGCCCCAGTTGGCCCTGACTCACTGTGTAGATCAGGCTGGCCGTGCTCTCACAGAGATCCACCTGCCTCTGTCTCCCTAGTGCTGGGATTAAGGGCATGCACTAGCATATCCAGCTTTTATTTTTTAGAAAGCAAGTTTTGACCTTTTGATTTGTCTTGGTCTTGCTTTCTAAATAATGCCTAGATAAAATATCCTATCACCAGATACAGTACACACCTAGAATCTCAGCACACAGGAAGTTGAGGCAGGATGATTGCAAATTTCAGGATAGCCTGGGCTACACAAAGAGACTGTGTTTATAAAGAAGCATGACCACCTCCCGGGCAGACACATTCCTTCTGGGGTTCGGAAATGGTGTGTTTCAGTGAATATACATGTGTTCAGCACTCTGACATGCTTTTGCTCTTCTCTCTTCCTACAGAATGAAATGTGCCTGGCCACACAGCAGCTTTCTAAGCAACTGCTGGCATATGAAAAACAGGTAACTGGATGGCAGAGTGCTGTGCTGTGCTGCACTCAGGGTTCCAAGTGGCCGTTTTTAAAGAGACTCTCCAAAGGCCCCCCTCACTGAATTTCCCCTTCCACCATCCTTCCCTCTGTTTCTCCCTTCCTTTCCTTTTTTCACCCAACGATCTTCCCTTTTGATGTTACTTTTCCCTCTCACTTCTGACCCAAAGCCCCTGTGAGGTACTCTGATGCTCCTGCAGAGGTCACCAACTGCAAAGCGGACTCCTGGTACCCAGGGAGGCCAAGTCAATCAGCACCAGCTATCCAGAAAGAACCTCAACAAAGAGCTCATTATGTGCAGGCAGAAGGGTGTGGCCAGGGGAGGAAAGGTCCAAGGACTTTGAGTGCAGCTCTGGGGCAGGACTGGGGAGCTCTGGTCTTCTTCGGCTGACGCTGGTCTGACAGGCCTTACTCCTGGGAGAGGGAGGGAAGTGGCTGCAGAGAGGGGGTTTGTGGGTGACCCTCTGCTGTGGACTCCTGTATCCAGCTAATACCTGGCTTCTTTATTCTCTTTGGTCCTAGAATTTTGCTCTTGGAAAAGGCGATGAAGAAGTAATTTCTACACTGAATTATTTTTCCAAAGTAGTGGATGAGGTAAGACAGCAAATAGGAAAATTTTATGATTCTTTCTCAACTTTTTTTCATCCTTATTTTGGCCCCCTCTGCATTTTACTTATTTAAAAAAAATTTTTTATTCATTTATTTTTATTTTATGTGAGTGTCTTGCCTGCGTGTGTGTACATGCACCTGTGTTGTGCAGTGTTTCACCTGCATGTGTGTATGTGCACCTGTGTCATGTAGTGTTTTGCCTGCATGTGTGTATCTGCACCTGTGTCATGCAGTTTCACCTGCTTGTGTGTACGTGCACCTGTGTTGTGCATTGCTTCTGGAGAAGAGGACTGGAGTTACAGATAGTCGTGAGTTGCCATGTGGGTCCTGGGAATGGAACCCAGGGCCTCTGCAAGAGCAGCCAGTGCTCTTAAGCACTAAGCGATCTCTTCGGCCCCACCCTCTACATGTGAAAATAACTTAATGGTCTTCCAGGTTCATTGCACAACAGAGGTGGTACATCACAGTATGTGTGGTTTGGAGGGAAAAGCTTTGATAGTAGAAAAGCCACGAACTGAGGACTCAGTTATGTACTCTGTCAGGGCTGCCTTAGTGCATTCCCACAGCTAGATGCTTCTAATAGTAGGAAGTCATCCTCTCACAGTTCCAGAAGCCAGAAGACCTAAGCAACGTGTCTACAGGGTCACACTCCCTCTACAGGGCTTAGGGGGAGTCCTTGTTTCGTTCAGCTTCTGGTGGCTTCTGGTGTTCTCGGCTTGTGGCAGCAAGTCACGTGATGTGACTTCATGTGGCCTTCCTGCTGCCTGCGTGTCTCTTCTCCTGTCTGTCTTCTCTTCTTACAAGGACTTGGGATCCACCTGGAAAACTCAGGGTGATTTCACTTTAAGATTCTTGATTACACTTGCAGAAACTCTGTTTCCAGATACTCAGTGTTCCGTGTTTGGGGTGGATGTGTCCTTTGAGAGGAGGGCACAGGTTAGCCCATTATAAAGAGTTTCATGGCAACTGTTCTTGTAACCATATTGTATTTGTAGAAAATCATTACTGTTATAGGAGATTGCATAAATCCTAACTGTAAAAATCATAAGAGGCCTGGGGATGTAGCTCAGTAATGCAGTACTTGTTTACCATGGGCAGAGGCCCTGGGTTTGATTCCCAGCAGTGTTTAAAATAAAAAAATCTTAAGAGTTCTGATGCTACTGGTGCCAGAGAGACCTTCCTGCAAAATTTGGGAGGTATGATAAGCTGCATCTTTCAAAGAGCTTGAAGTGTGTGCTTTTGAGAGAAACATGATAAAGTAGGCAAAGAAAGAATGTAGAGATGGCATCCAAGTCATTGGTCTGCAGGAGATAATGGATGTAGACATTCAGACAAGGGTGTACCAGTTGCATTTCACCCATTCACTCAGCCAACGCCAGATCGCCTTCGCAGGCTTGTTGAAGCACTGGAGATGGAGCAGTGACCCAGCCATCTAGCTCCTACTCAGCTTTGTCCTGTGTCCCATTGAGCAGTAAGAAAAAGACAACCAAACTATCTTTGCCTCCTGTATTTTCAACTCAGTACATTTCTGGTCACCATTGTACCCCAACTCTGATACAACCTGCCTGGAGAAAGTCTCGGGTCCCACAAGTAAGGATTTAGTCCTCCATGACTGCCCTGACTTCAGGTAGCAGTTCTGAGTCCTCTGGTGCTTCTGACTGATGGGCTAGAAACCAGGCTTTAGTTGGTTGCTAGAATGGTCACAATTCTTGGACACACTCAAGCTTACCAGTTGTAATAAGGAATATCACTGAGAGCACTGTGACCAGCCAAATGCAGGGATTCCTTGACCAGGCATGGAGAGGGCACAGACCTTCCACCTCTCTCTGGGTCTACCACCTCCTGAGCTCAGCAGTCTGGAAGCTTTTCAGATCCTGTGTTTCAGCATGTTTTGTAGGGGCTGCGTCCTATAGCTTTGATTGATTAAGCTCAGGCTCCAGTCTTTCTGGTCAGGGCCAATTTGGAGCTTGCTGAATGCTGCCTTATTAGAACAAAAGACCCTCTGTTACCAGGTTATTCTAATGTCTTGTGAGCTCTGTGCCAGGCACCAAGGTCAGAAACCAAATATTAGAGTAAAGGATGCTCCTAGCTCCCCTCTTGCTCAGAAGGTAGTGTCGGCTCTGTGCCAGGAATGAGGAATAGAGACCAAATATGTGTTTTTCATTCTAGTTACTTTTCTCATAACTGTGATAAAATGCCTGGCAAAGCAGCTTGAAGAAGGGTTTGTTTAGGCTCACAGTGGCTACAACCCATTATGACAGGGAAGGCCTGGTAGCTAGAGCTTAAGGCAGCAGTTGCATGGCATTCACAGTCAGGAGGCAGAGAGGTGAGCCAGTACTCATCTCATTCCCCTTTTTATGCAGTCTGGGACCTTAGCCCATGGTATGGTGTCACCTACATTTAAAGTGCGTCTTCCCTTCCCAGTTAAACTAATCTAGAAACCCCATCACAGGCCTGCCTAGAGGATTGTTTCCATGGTGATTTTAGACCTATCAAATTGACAGTTGTGATTAACTATCACACACATCGTCACCCCCACTGTAGGGGCTCTTTAAATATGGGAGTAGCTTAGCAGGTAAAGGCACTTGCCACTGAACCTGACGAGCCTCAGACCCACATGGTGGAAGGGTAGCACCGATGGTATCATCCTCTGTCTTCCTTGAATCCCCTGGCCCAGCACTGGCTGTGTGGTGGGGCCAGTCAGTTTCCAGTGGGCCGGTTTTTCTGGTGTGATGTCAGCCCTTGCAAGGGAGGTTGCTGACAGGCGTGGTGAGATGGCCAGCGCTGCTGAGCCCTGCCTAAATGCTGTGTTCACTCCTGGCCAGTGTAGCCTGTGATCTCCAGGTGGGTGTGGCCCAGGCTGAGAACACAGAGCCAGAGTTTGCACAGAAAGCAAAGACTGAGCCAGAGATGCCTTTAGCAAGCTTCACCAATGCCCCAGTCAAAGCCCTGCATTTCATTTTTAGTACTACTAGGCATACCTTGTTCCATGTTTATGAGGGTGTTTATTTGCTGAGGAAGTCTAGCCAAGCTGCTTAAGCACACAGGGGTATCAGCTCTGATCCCTTGGTGAACTGGAACCGTGTCAGTAATAATGTATTCAATTTCCTTCAACAAAGTCCTTTTTCTTTCAGCTTAATGTTCTGCACACAGAGCTGGCTAAACAGTTGGCAGACGCCATGGTTCTTCCCATTATACAGTTTCGAGAAAAGGATCTCACAGGTAACAGGTTCAGTGCAGTGATCTTCAAAATGTTAATAATGATAATTCTTACTGCATTCATTTCTTTCAACACATGACTGTTGAGAAATGCTTTTTTGAGCTGTTCAATTCAGCCAAGTTTTCCTGGCTCCCCAAATTCCAGCTCACCTGAAGGAGGCCACAGGCAAGTAAGACAGACCATGGTGTTATAATCTCTTAGATTAGGGGTTCAGGGATGGTGTCCTGGGTGTGGCAGCCTCTGAACTGGGTTCTGATGAAGTATAAATGCATGCTAAGTACAGTGATGTGGAGTGTATACTATAGGTTAGACATTTCTTTTTTTTTTGGTCTTTTTGAGACATGGTCTCCCTGTAACCCCAGCTGGCCTGGAACTCACTAGGTAGATCAGGCTGGCCTTGAACTCCCAAAGATCCCCCTGCCTTTGTTAGGATTAAAGGCATGCACCACCACGCCTGGCCAGGTTAGACATTTCTTTTTTTTTGGTCTTTTTGAGACAGGATCTCCCTGTAGCCCCAGCTGGCCTGGAACTCACTATGTAGATCAGGCTGGCCTTGAACTCACAAAGATCCACCTGCCTTTGTTAGGATTAAAGGCATGCACCACCACGCCTGGCCAGGTTAGACATTTCTAAAGGTAGCTAACTGTTCTTGGGGATTCATGGATGCTTAGGACTATAAAGTAGGAGGCTTGGAGAGGAAAGGATAGATGGGACCTGTGTCTTCTCTGTGCAGGCTCTGAGGGTGGGTTGTGAATGCAGACAGGGGCTCTGAGCGTGTGCTCTGAGCTCTCAGGCAGTCACTGTTCCACAAAACTCATGTTCGGTGGGTGAGTCAGGGAATCTGACTGGTTCCTACCCTCTGGTGGCCTTTTAGACTAATTATGATTCTTCAACTGAAATAAAACTTTACAGTAATTTTATATCTATTTGAAATAGAAACTAGTAAAAAATTAATATAAAAACGGAATTCTTGGGACTGAAGAGATGGCTCAGCGGTTAAGAGCACTGGCTGCTCTTGCAGAGGACCCAGGTTCGATTCCTAGCATCCACGTGGCAGCTAACAACTATCCATAACTCTGGTTCCAGGGGAATCCAACACCTTCTTCTTACCTCCAAGGGCACTGCATGACATGGGTGTACTTACACACATGCAGGCAATATATTTACACACAAATTTTTTTTAATATAATAAATTATATATTGCTGTTGTATTTATTATTTAGAGAGCAAAGAATTGTATTTGGAAAGACCCAATTACTGATCAAAAAAAAAGTAAACCTAAATGTGAGTAGTAGAGGATCAGATCTGTTCAGACACACAGCTGTAATATAAAATTACATATAACCAGCTGGGTGTGGTGGTGCAGGCCTTTAAATCCCAGCACTCAGGAGGCAGACAGAAGTGGATCTCTGTGAGTTCAAGGCAAGCCTAGAATTGTATTTGGAAAGACCCAATTACTGATCAAAAAAAAAGTAAACCTAAATGTGAGTAGTAGAGGATCAGATCTGTTCAGACACACAGCTGTAATATAAAATTACATATAACCAGCTGGGTGTGGTGGTGCAGGCCTTTAAATCCCAGCACTCAGGAGGCAGACAGAAGTGGATCTCTGTGAGTTCAAGGCAAGCCTGGTCTACATAATGAGTTTTCCAGGTCAGCTGGAGCTACAGGGAGACCCTGTCTCAAAAAGATCCCCCCTAAAATAATAACCTTACTTTAGAAAATATATATCCTTAATTAAAACCTATATCTTTGATTTAAAAGAATATAACTTTAATTTCTTTTCTAGATAGAAAAGCCATAGTAACTCTGAGGGCAAATATTAAAGATGGAGTCTTTCTCCCTCACTTTGAATGCTGCTGTTTTAGTGTCACCTGAGGCGAGACAATGCTGGAACTGCCCTGGACTCCACCCTAGCCACTTGGACAGCCCTCACACTTCATAGATAAATTAAAATTAAATAAATAAATAAAATAAATATTAAGTCAGGCTTGATAGTGCACGCCTATTGTAATCCCAGTGCTTGGGAGGTAGAAGCAAGAGGATCAGGAGTTCAAGGTCATCCTTGGCTGTAAACCAAGCTCGAGGTCCGCCTGGGATACATGAGATCCTGCCTCAACCTGAACAGAAAAAGTATTACTGTACCAGTTAACTTGTGCCCAGGGAGACTGTCGTGGGCAGTGCTGTTTATCATTAGCTGCATGCGATGCCAAAGCCTCATGTGAAACCTCAGTGTAGTCATGTGCTGGTGACCAGTCTGAACCAGAAGCCTCACTGTGTGCTTTTTGTAAGAAATTTTCTCTAAATTTGATCATTGAAAAGCCTTGTGTGGTGGTGAAATGCCTGTAATTCCAGCACTCGAAAGCCTAAGGCAGGAGGATTGCTATGAGTTTAAGGCCAGTTTGGGATGCATAGTGAATTCCAGGCTAATCCAGGGTATATAGTGAGACCATGTTTCAAAAAAGCCAAAAAAAGGAGAAACATTAGAAATGTGTAGGGTATTGTTTTAAAAGTAAACACCAAGTCTAAAAGAAAACACCCCCAACTCCTGTGACGTTGGACTTCTGTCTTTTTGGTGTGTCTGTGGGAGGCATACCTGGACTGAGTGCACCCAGCAGCTCTCAGGACAGTGGCCTGCATCAGTCCTCCATGCTCCCACATTCGGGTTAACATGTGCCCAGAATGGCCATTCCTTTTCATAGGAAAATAAAACTGTTCATTTAATAGCAAAACCAGAAGCTTTTTAGTATCTGTGAAAAGCTAATCAAATTATCCTTTTCTGATGACACAAAGACATAAATTTGGATGCTTGGCCCGGTTTACACTTGAGTCAAACATGAGAACTAAGTTAGACTCTGGCATCCCGTCTGCTTGAATAGTGTCTCAGCTCACATCCTACTGCCTTTAGTAATTTGTCCCCTAAGGCAAGTAAGTCCAAAGAGACCATGAGATTTTAACAAAGCTACTCAAATTGAAAGTTTTTTTAAGAAAGCAATTCTGTCCTAACAGAAAGTAAAAGATGAAAAGAAAGAAAGAGGAATAAATGAGAGGGGAGGGTCAGAAAGCAGTTCACCTCCAGACAGTAAAGTAGGGACGGAGGAATTTAAAAGCTGGAGGCAGTTTGGATGCAAACTGAAAAATAACAGAATTGTAAAGTGTTTTATTGTTTGACAAAGTAAGAATGGATTGTGTTAGCGAGGTAGGAATTGTGGCTCTTTCAGGGCTGTCTCTGTGTGCTTCAGTGTTTGATGTTAAAGCTCATTCTCTCATGATCTTTTTGTTGTTTTTCATCTTGAGTTTGTTGAGCCATCTTGGTGCCTGATAGGTGCAGTACTGGGGTCCTGGTTATTGGTGTTGGTTTGTGGCTGTAGTGTATACCAGTTTGCACCACTGTTTTCATTAGCCCAAGCACCTTAATGTTCCCTCATCCACTGGTGACTATGAACTTGAAGATTTGAAGATTTAGGCAACAGGAATCTCTGGGTTCTAGTGTCATCCTGCCTATCGTACAGAAGATGTACTGAGATACTTCAGGCCCTCAGTTTGTACTTCAGGTCTCCCAAGACAAGTCCCTGACTACGTCCTGTCTACCCACATGTCCCTTCACAGATGCCTGAACCCTGCTTGAAAAGGAAGAACCACAGGGTGGTCAAGGGTGTGGAGTGCCACTGCAGCCACCAGGCCAGGGCCCCATGGGAGCTGAGGACCTGCAGGGGCTGTGGGCAGAATCTGTGCTCTGATCCTCTCAGGAAGGCAGAGCCTGGGTTAGCACAGGTCACATTTCTTTGCTCTAACCTATTTTCTGTCCCTTTTTCAGAAGTAAGTACTTTAAAGGATCTTTTTGGACTTGCCAGCAATGGTAGGCATTTTTTTCCGTTTCTGGTGCTTGGTTTGGTGATGTACATGAGTTTAGAGTGTGTGTGTGTGTGTGTGTGTGTGTGTGTGTGTGTGTGTGTGTGTGTGTGTGTGTATGTGGGGGGCAGGGGACAACACAGGACAGTGGCTCTTGTTGTTTTTCAGCCTTTCTAGATGCTCAAATGCCTTTTGTTTTTAGAACATGACCTCTCGATGGCAAAATACAGCAGACTTCCTAAGAAAAAGGAGAATGAGAGGGTAAGCAAGCGCCTTCGGTGACGTTTTGTAAACTTGTGGTGGTAAAGGTGCCTGATGGAACCCTCTTTATCTTACATATGAACCTCTAAAGTCATTTATTCTGCACCTTGTAAGTAGACCTCCTCTTCACACCTCTAACCTTGCCCTCTGGCTTATTAAATGCCAACTTGGAACTACTGTGAAATCCTAATCACCTCTGCATGGTGCTCTCTCAGGCTGGCTGACTCCTGCACCACTCAGGTCCCGTGAGCTCCTTGCCAGGTGCTGGCTGATGTGTTAGCACTTACTTTCCAGCTATTGTGTTCGTATGGATAGCACTGACTACTTTCATTCATACGATTCTTACTGCTGTTAGATGGTTTCCTTGAGCTCAATTATTTCCTTGGAGTACAGTCTTACGTTTGTACCAAAACGAGTGCGGCTTCTGATGCCAAAGTAGCTGTAGGCACTTCAAGAAATGAAGCACTGAGATGCTGTCACTCGGGTACTTTTCTCAGTTTCTTTTTAAGTTGAGGTGCAACCTTATCTCTGTACTATGATATTTGTCACAAAAAGTGGTTATACAAAGCAACCAAATGTTTTGATGTTTCGTGCTCTATCGTGCAGAATACTCATGTGGACTCTCAGTCCAGTAGACGACTTGAATTTCTCTCTTTATCTTTTAATCAGGTGAAGACTGAAGTTGGGAAGGAGGTGGCAGCCGCCCGGCGGAAACAGCACCTGTCGTCCCTTCAGTACTACTGTGCGCTCAACGCACTGCAGTACCGGAAGCGGATGGCCATGATGGAGCCCATGATAGGCTTCGCCCACGGACAGGTAGGGGATCTCCTTCCCTAAGGGAGAAAACCTGAGGCAGCACTCAGGAGAAACTGAAGCATCATCATAGAAATAGATGTACAACCTCCCAGGAAACTTCTGGGGCTCAGCACTTAGGAGAGCTCCCAGCTAGGCTGGACCTGTGAGGCCATATGTTCAGGAAGTGACAGCCTGATCCTAGGCCTCTCAGGAAGAGCCAGCCTGCCTCTGTCACTCCATCCCAAAGAAAGCTAGGCTTGGTCCAGCTTTCCTAGCAGCGCTTTCTGCCCAGGCCAGATGGCTGGTTAGAACCTGGTGTGTACGCGTTCCTTTTCTAGCGTATACTGCGGGTCACACCCACTCAGGTCGGATGGCCGGGTTCAGGCCAGAGTGCACCTTCCTTTCCTGCTCTGCACTGTCAGGCTCACCCTGGCTGAGGTTACTCTCTGTGTCCTGCCTTAGGGGCATAGGGAAATGTTCCTGCCTGCACTTTCTGATGTCTGCAGAGGATTTATTTGGCTTTGTCTTTCCTATTTATTGACTTACTGAATATTTGTCCTAAGGGATACTCCAGTTTAAGGATGGGGACCTAGCTGCTGTGGCAGGGACCAACATGAGTATGTCAGACTGGTACCTTCGCCCTCCCCTTCTACCTACCCTGTTTTAGCCCTGGTGTGCACACTCCAAATCCTCATGTTGTACATGAGACATGTACCCAGAATCTTAGGCCCTCTGATAATCTGTGAACAGAAAACAAGTGAGGAAGCTGTGGGTGAGACTGGTCACCAACCTAGGAACACATGGGCATCTTTTACATGGTACGCATTTGGAAATTACATGTATTCAAAAGAAATACATCGTCAGATCCTAATCCTAGAGGGAAAGGGAAGAAGAGCATCTTTAAGCATCCGAGTGCAGCTGTCTTCCTAACATAGTTACTTGTTGAATGAGGACACTGAAGTCAGCTTATACCTACAGAGGTAATACTTAAATAGGGGAATAGACTATCCCTGTTATCTGAATAAACCTGGATAATCCAAAAATAAGCCCTGTGTCAGCCCCTTAGCAAAGTCACCCAGCTCTTCTAGGTGGGCCCTGTGCTGACTGTTTCCCTCCTTTCCCCTTCAGCTAAGGACTTGGTAGGTGACCTGGAGTAGTGAGAGCAATGTTTATCCTTCTCCCTAGTTCCTTCCTCTGGTGTGTGCTCTCCCTTGGCTGACAGCCCTTGCCTTTGGGGTGGTAATTCATGCTCACTAAATCCAAGGGCACGGAGAGGCAAGGTCTGGATTTAGTGTCTCAGATAAATGACTCCAGTCTAATAAGTCTGTGGAGTTTGGTCAGTTGGTAGACAGTCCTTGCCAGGCCCAAAGAATGGGTTTGATGCTAGCTGATTCCATGGTCTTTCAGTGCCAAGGACTGCACCACCTCTCCCAGTCTAGTTTTTAAAATGAGTTTAAATAGGCTATAGGAGAGGAGACTGGGTATTGTCACAAACACAACTCCTGGGCCTTGGAGGACAGAGCCATACCATCAGTTAATGGGTAGCAGGAGCATCAGGTTGGAGGATGGAACATTTGTTTTTCATCTGAAAAGTCTCCACATTTCAAGACATAAGACCAATAGTTCCATCTCTTACAGACTTTAAATCATCACAAAAACTAGTCCTTGGCTTAGCCACAGGAGTTGCCTGCTGATTCAGAAGCACGTGCTCTCTTGCCTCAGCCCTTGGGCAGTAGTGTTTATGGGACACGCCTTGATGGCTGACCTCAGCCCTGCTCTTTGCAGGCCCATTTGGTGGATCCTGCCTTGGGCTTCTCAGCACCATTCACTCTTGTGCAGGTGTGTTGACTCCACTAGCTTCTCTGGTCTTTAGTAGAGTGGTTTTCAGTTGATTTCAGGCCTCAAAACTGATGTTCTGTCATTTGGTTTTTAAAATTAATTAATTAATTTATTATTTATTTATTTATCTATCTATCATCTGTTTAGTTGGGGGAGAGGCACATGGAAGTTGGAGAACAGCCTGCAGGAGTCAGTTCTCTCCTTCCACCATATGGGTTCTGGGGCTCACACTCAAGGTTTGTCAGTCTTGGTGGCAAGTGCTTAACTGAGCTACCTCAACAGCCCTGTACAGGTTTTTGAGCACATAAAATGACTTCCCCTGTGGTACTGACAGGGTAAGTACTAGGTAATGGGGCTGTGGAAGTGGCATCTTGCCCTCTGTTAATCACTTGTGTTTGGGATTGGGTAGTCCCTGCTCTAGAGGGCTCAGAGTAACTGGAGCGAGCTGTAGCAGTGCGTCTGAAGCGGGTCAGCAAGGAGGGGAGAGGAGAAGCTCCAGATGTTGAGCCATTGGAAATTCAGAATGCTTACTTAATAGAGGAATGGGATTAACTGATGAGTATCATTTTGACATTTGATTGAAATGGCATTTACAGTGTAGATCTGTTTGAGTCAAAGGTCAGCGGACCAGAACACCCCAAGTGTGTAGGAGCGTGCATGGGGATAGAGCATGCATGAGGATAATTGTGGCTGGCAGCTGGCTTTTCCTTGTGATGACTGAGGACACTGGGGTACATGCTCTCCCAGGGTGTCTAGGACCAAGAGAAGGATGTCAGAACTCTGCTGATAACATTCACTGGTCTCCTCAGGGAGAGATGTTCATTTCTGTGTCCCACAGCCCAGGGCATGCGGGGCTTCCAGATCAGATGAGCCAAGTCACGCAGGAGAGAATGCCCATGCTAAATGCTTTCTCTCCTCATGACCTTCGTTCACAGCTGTTACTTATCCATTATCAGGTGTGTGAAGTGAAACATTTTGTTCTAATGTCCAGATTTCTGAAAACCTTCGCCATAGAGGCAGTTTGAGCTTTTCAGGGTGGGTGGCCACACTTGTTTCTGGAATGCCTAGAAGTCTTCTCTCATGCCTGGCCCTTCACATATGTCAGGCACCCGGACCTGGGAAGTGAGTCCTACACTAGACCCATAGGAAGCAAGAATTCCTTCCACTGGTATCAAAAGCCAGCAGCTGCTGTTTGGTTTCAAAGTGCCGCACTCAGGTCTCCCAGATGCCAGTTTCCCCTGGGTAGAGAAAGCATCCATCACAGAGCCTTGGGGAGCAGGGATACCTCACCTGAGTTGAGAAGCTACACAGCCACAGCCCTGATGTCTTATGTACATAATCCCTAATTTAATGTCATGCTTAGAAGAGGCATTAGCCCAGTTTCCCCTCTGCCATATTTCAGGTCATCTGGCCATCCGACCTTTGTCCACTGCATATGCTCCAGTGAGCGAGCTCAGGCAGATGGTGGCTCTCAGGATTGGGTGGACAGCTTATGCTGGTTGGCTGTTCTTGCTGGTCTTGACCATCTGCCATGTGTCTCACATCCACTTAGTGCTAGATATAGAAATATGAATGACACCTCAAGAAACAGTTTAGAACACATAGAAGAAAAAGCTATCAACAGTTATCAGTTGTAATTATTGAAATGCCTGCTGTGTACCAAGGGTTTATTACCTTCCTTTATTCCTGACATTTCCAGTCTTTCAGCAATGTCATCAGGCTCCTCTTTCCCCATTTACAAGCACACTCAAGGCTTGGGCACTCTTAACCAGTGCGGTGGAGCTGACGTCGAGATGCTCCCAGACCACTAGCAAGGAGGAATCAGCAGCCATATCAGTGCCCCCACAGAGTCTCCTGATTAGGGACTTGGTCAGTTAACTCCCTAGATGACAATTTAGAATGCTGTCATTCTGTCTTTCAGATTAACTTTTTCAAGAGAGGAGCAGAGGTGTTCTCCAAGAACATGGGTGGCTTCCTGTCCTCCGTTGCAGACATGGTTCAGAGGTAACACTGCTCTCTGGCTGGGTTCTGTGGTCTTTCACCGAATTCAGCCTCTGTGGGATGGGGGAAGAGGGAGATTCTGCCTTCAGAGGGTCTACAGAGCCCCGGTGCCCTGCGACCTGGAGACAGTGTCCTCACTTAACAGGCCGTGCTTGTGAACTTCGTGGCTTCTGTAGTTCTAGCAGGAAAGAACCTGGGCTCCAGGGCCTATGTGAAAACTCGGGGCACTTCCTGTGCCGTCCAGGTGCCTGTTGTCAGGATCATCTCTGTTTAGGTGGCATGTGTGATGAGCCTGAGAGTTCAGTAGAGATTACTTTTCCCCTCTGAGCAAAATTGTTGCAACCTTTCAGGAAATTCTGGCTGCCACAATAGTTACAATAGACAGGCTTCAGTTCAGCCATCAAGTGCCTGCCCGTACTTGGCAGATGGCATGGCTGCCCTGGCTCCCTCCTCTTCTCTCAGTCTCCATGACAGGCTCTCTGATGTGGCCCGTGGACCACTGTGTGCAGGCTGGTTTCACCCTGAGCACGGATGTATGGTTCCTTGACATGACTTCTGAAGTATAGTGGGTGTGTGTCTATGTCTGTGTCTGTGTGTTTATGTGTGTGTGTTTGTGTATGTCTGTCTTTCTATGTGCATATAGTTGAAAAGATACAAAGTGGTGGAAGGAGAAGCAGGGAAATCAGGAGTTCAAGGCTAGTCTCAGCTACATAGTGGTTCGAGGCCAGACCCTGTCTCAGAAGCACTCTTCTCCCCCTGAAAAGGGAAGGATTACAAAATGGAAATGTGAATGTGGAATTTTACTGCATGTGGAAAGTGAAGGTCGTTTAATTTTTTGGATGTGTTACATTTCAGAATCACTTAAGAGGGCCATGCAATGGGATTGATTTAGGCAGAAATCATCTAAAAAGCTCTATGAATAGAGTGAACTCAGAAGAACCAGAGCCAAGCACTGGGCCTCATGGGAAGGGCTGAGAGCACGTGCTCCTTCCCAGAAGTCATTGCGTTAGGCTTCCCAGGCAGCCGGCAGCAGTGAGACACACAGGTTAAATCCACAGGGGCCAGAAACCAGTGTGAAAGGTCCCATTTCACTTTCTTTCTTCGTTTCTTGATTCTTAGTCCCTGGGAACGTTAGGGAAAATAAAGAAGAGCCTATTAGGTTGTCAGTGTGTAAGTACCCGTTCTCCCATCTGTCAGTCTGCTTTTCATCCCACTGTAGTTCTCAGGTCTGTTTGGGGGAGCCATTTTGCTTAACTATTTCATGTCCTAGATGGAGTTACTAATGGATGGCAGGATGATTGTGTGGGTGCATAGGAGGTGCCCTGGTGCACTCTTTCTGTAGACCCAAGACTCTTCGTCCTTGTCAACATTTCTGTGAGCTGTTTAAATGAGTGACACCAGTGTCGGCTTTCGACCCACATCTCTCACCACTGGGTGGGAGTCTGGTGGGGAAAAAGAGCAGCAGCTGTTTCAGGCAGAGGCTTCTAGTTTTCTGCACCTCAGTACACATGCACACAGACGCCAGGGCTATCTCCTACCAGAACCCAGACATGGGCTCACTTAGCCTTCATGGGTCTCAGGTACTTTGTGACTGTCAGGGTGACCCTCAGCTGTGGCTTTGTTATTGCAGGTCTGTAGTAGCTGTCTCACACCCAGATCAGGACAGAATTTTTCCATCCCTTCCCTTATGAGACTTCTATAGGTTGTCTGTATATGTGGACCTTGAGGAGGGGCACACAGTGCTGCTCCTGAAATCTGCACCAGCAGATCCGATCGTGGTACTTGGGTTCAGCAGAGTTCAGTGTTTCCTCCCCACACACTCTCGATGTTCTAGAATGGTAGAGACTTACATCACTCTAGTAATGCAGAACTGAAGCTCTGCTCTCCAGGTTTCAGGGCCTAAGTAAGAGGGTGGAGAGCTGTGGCTCCATGGGAGGCTAGTGGCTCCATCCCTAAAGCCAGAAGCTTCAATGGGTGAAGCCGGCCTGTCTCCTGCTTCTTAGGAGTGATGAGTTGACCTGTGGAGAGTAACTGACCTAATACTTTCTGTCTTAAGCATTCAGGTGGAACTGGAAGCTGAGGCAGACCGGATGCGGGTGTCCCAGCAAGAGTTGCTTTCTGTTGATGAATCCGTTTATACTCCAGATGTTGATGTGGCCACACCACAGATCAATAGGAACCTCATTCAGAAAGCTGGTTACCTCAACCTCAGAAAGTAAGAATGTCATGCCACCTCTCTTTTCCCAGGAAGTGGCCTTAAAAGGCAGTCTTTTAGATGACCACTAAGGCCTGGGGGTGGGGGTAGGCCACATGGGGGTGGTGCTCCCACACAGTGCCCTTCTGCTTGGAGTTTGGGAAGTCTCTGGAGCCCAAGTTCCAAGCTGCACTGAGATGTGCATCTGGAAACAGCTGTAAGAGCCCAGTGCCATGCCAGAGTCCCACACTGAGGTAAGTGAGGCCACTCAGATTCCTCCAGATGGAATGGAGTGCCATGCTCATGTCTTTTAAGCATCTATCTGGGATGAAGGCAATGATCAGGTTTCACTGCTTCTAAGAACCTGAGAGGGTGCAGCTCTCAGGTGTGGAGAGCGCTGGTGTTGGGACCTGATACCTGGCTGGGTATAGATGATCTGTCTCAACGGCCCTGACACCATCTGCTTCCTTGCCATGGAATGGAGGTGGTATTAGACCCTCCAGTGTTAGTACCCGTTATTCTTTAGAAATTACTGAAGTAGGACACCCAGTGCCTTGCACGTGGTATTTAGTAACTACTAAGTCAAGTGTCTGTATTTGATAGCCCCAAAGGAAGGCTATCTGAGGAGGAATTGCCAACCCTCTTCTGCAGGCAGAGCTTTGCGAAAGCCTGCCATCTTGAGGTCATAGACTAAATATCCCCCTTCGTTCTGCAGGAGTAAAAAACTCCACAACATTTTGGTGTTATTTGCCAGGTACTGCATTTTCCTTTGGTAAGCAGCCCACCAAATAGGGTAACCTCCAGTTGAAGCAAAACCCAGACTGGCAAGAGCTGCCAGGATTGAGAGTGGGCAACGTGACCCCAGTGGCTAGTAGATTCAAAGCTGCTCAGTTCCACTTCTTAGGATCATGATCTGAGGGGTTTTCAGTTCCTACTCAGGAAGAACAGATTCTAGTCACAGGTGGTGGCCACCTGGGCTTCGGTATAGCTGGAGTTGGGGCTCACTGGCATTTCTCATGGCAGCAGAGCTGAGGCTCCCAGATGGTTTGAGCTAAACTGTGTTTCTGCCACTCTTCACAGGAGTGAGTTTTCAGAGGTTTGCTTTAGTACAAAGACATTACTAAAATGCTGCCAGTACCTAAAAACAGGCAACACAGAGTGAAGGGGGTCTTGTCTTTTTCCTGGTACTGATGGCTGTTCCCACATAATCCCCACAGCAAAACAGGACTGGTCACCACCACCTGGGAGAGGCTTTACTTCTTCACCCAAGGCGGGAACCTCATGTGTCAGCCCAGGGGAGCTGTGGCTGGAGGCTTGATTCAAGACCTGGACAACTGCTCAGTGATGGCGGTGGATTGTGAAGACCGACGATACTGCTTCCAGATCACCACGCCTAATGGAAAATCGTATGCCTCATGAGTCTTATTTGGGAGGAGAACAAGTGTGGTGACTGTCCTTGCCAAGGGCTGCTCACTCATGGCCATGTACCAATCCTCCATGGGAGAGGCCCCATCCCAGGTCCTGTTCTTTCAAGAGAATTGTTTTACGTTCTCTCTGAACAAGCGCAAGTGGCCCTTATGGGATCTAGCCTGCCTTATTCAGGAAGCCCCAGTGATCTCCATCTGAACCCTGGGGAACAGAGATGACCTATAAAATGTAGCTAGAAGATGCTTGTCAGTTTAGAGCTGAGAGAAGGCTGTGGCTGCTCCTTTGTTCTAAAGGGGCGGCGCTGAGGAGAGCAGGTAGGCAGCTGTCCAAGGAGTCCACTTTGCATCTGAAACAGGGGTTGTGAACAGTACATTCTACTACAGAAGTATCCTTTTTTAGCCATGCTGACTCCACATACCTCAGGACCTTAGGGGTCACACCCTGACCATGGTAGCCTGTAGTCATTCCCAGGAGGTTCCCACCAGTGGTTCCCCTCTCACTTAGAACAGTGGTTTCCAATCTGTGTTCCAAAGAATTCCCCATTTGCTTGCTGTGGGGGCAGGGGTGGAGAATGTTCTGGGGTCCATGGATCTTTTCTTCCCCTGGATGAGTGGAGGAGTTTTAGACAGCATCCTTCCTCTGGTGGTGGGCAGAGACTGAGGACTAAGATGCTAGCATTCTAGCCATGGTCCCATGCAGTTCATTTCCTTGGGCCTGGATCTCCTCAGATAGGAAATAGAGGGCATCTGTGTTCCCTCTGCCACAGACATGAGGAACAGAGAACTAGCAGAGGTCGAGTCCCGTAAAGAGGCCATTTTAAAGGAGGGACAGTGTTGCTATCTAATGCCCTGCCCTCGATGTGCAGACTTTTTAGTGCTTAGATATGGGCTAAGACCTTCCTTGGACAAGGTCGGAGGAGTGGCAGTTCTGGTTCCTTGGTCATCTTAGCGGGTCACAGGCTCAGGCTAGAAGACCTGAATCTAACCTCACAGAAAGCTGAGGCCGGGAAGCCAAATGTTTGTCTAAGGCCACGTGCATTAGGGACAGAACCAGGCCAGCACCTCCATTTCCTTCCCCTCTGAGCCTGCTGCCTTCCCGGTGCTGAGCTGTTGATGAAGGACATTCCTGGGTCTCAGGGATTGAGCACTAACTTTGATGCATTTTGTTTATTTCAGGGGAATAATCCTCCAGGCGGAGAGCAGAAAGGAAAATGAAGAGGTAAAGCTTTGTCTGTCTCATCTCTGTCCTCATGTGGTGGGTGACCCGGATTCAGTATTCTTTCTAATGTCCTTTACAGTGGATATGTGCAATAAACAACATCTCCAGGCAGATCTACCTGACCGACAACCCAGAGGTAATTAGCGCTGCCTGCACTCCACCTGCTTGGTAGGCGTCCCCTCCTGGACTGAGCGTGTCTCCTATGGCTTACATGTAGGCATTCGCCATGAGGTTGAATCAGACGGCTCTTCAGGCAGTCACTCCCATTGCATGTTTTGGGAAGAAACAAGAAAGCACCTGTTCCAGGTAACTAAAGAACAAAGGAAAACTAGCTTTCGTGGAGGCAGACTGTGTGTTTGAAATCTGAGATGAGTTGTTACTTAGTCTTTACACCCTTCCACCCCCTGGATGCCATTGAGCCCTGTATAACAAAAGCAGTAACTGTGGTGGTGGTAGTGGGTGTTGAGTACTAACTTGCCCACATTCTCAGCAGAGATGAGGGGTGGAGCCAGGATTCAAACCTGATTGCAACATCCCTATCCATGTCCCCTGGGCTAGGCTGCTGTGGTGTGAGACAGGGATACATCATAGGCCCTCCCACACCTTTTACTAGAATCGCAGTGTGGTAGCCTTAATCACCTGTGTCATGGCCTTTGCTGCACAATGATGTTTTCATGTGTGCATATGTTTAATGCTCATATAAACATTTCATAATACTACATCATCTTTATAATTCTTTTAATAAGTACTTTATTCTGTCCATGATTTATTAGCATTGAGTACTGAGGTTGGCTTCCCTTTTGTTTGCTGTGTTTGTTTTGTTGGTGGGGGAGAGGGAGGTTTGAGACAGTCTTACTATATAGCCCAGGCTGGCCTCCAAGTCCCAGTGGTCCTCCTTGCCTTGGCCTCCCAAATGCTGGAATAACAGGGATGCTCAGTCACTCTTGGCTTTGCTGTCACCATTAATAATGAGCATTTTCATGTATACAGCTTTTCTTTTGAAGTTGGGCGTGGTGGCGCTCACCTTTAATCCCAGCATTTGGGAGGCAGAGGCAGGCAGATCTCTGTGAGTTCGAGGCCAGCCTGGTCTACATAGTGAGTGCCAGGCCAACTGCAGCTACAGGGAGACCCTGTTTTAAAAAGACTAAAAAAAAAAATAAAACAGCTTTTCTTTTGAATATTTATTGCTTAAGGATTTGAGGACTCTCACAATGTAGCCCTAGCTGGCCTGGAACTCAGCGTGTAGACCAGGCTGGCCTCAAATTCACAAAGAGCCACCTGTCTCTGCCTCCTGAGTGCTGTGATTAAAGGTATATACCACCATACCTAGACTCCCACAAGAGTCTTCATGGGAGTTTCCATATGGTTAAGTGGGTTAGTGTGCTGTGTTATTTTTCGTGTTCATAGCACCAAAGGGCATATTAAAATTATGACTCTACTTGTATCTATCCTTTTTTGGGGGGTGGTGGTTGAGACAGGGTCTCCTTGTTGCCCCAGCTGGCCTGGAACTCACTTTGTAGACGAGGCTGGCCTTGAACTCACAGAGATCCACCTGTTTTCTGCCTCCTGAGTGCCGAGACTAAAGGTATGTGCCACCACACAGGGCTTATTTGTTAATGGTGTAGTAGAAAGAACTCCATGAGAAGGTCTACAAATAGCTTCTAATGGCCCAGAAAGGAAGTCCTTAGGAACCTGGTCATGTGGCTTTCTGGGATTCATGTACTTGGCTTTGGCTACTTGAGAAAGGCCAGCAGACAGATTGAGTCACTGTAGAAGCCTTTGGTGCCCTGCTTCCGGAGGTACAGCAGTGTGACGAGGCTCAGTGACTGACAGGCACAACAACCAGAGCCAGGTTTAGAAAACCTGCTCTGCACCATTCCATGGGGGAAGGAAGAGCATTAAAGGCCTGACAGGATGTCGCTGTAGCACGCACGCACGTGTAAAATAGGCCATGAGAACCTGAGCTGTGAAAATGGGGGGAAGTGGGAGAATGTAAAGAGCTAAGGAAAACCTTGAGAAGCAGTTCAGGAGCCAACTGCTTGCAAAAGTACTGTGGTTATTAAGTGCAACTCTAAGGAAAGCTCCAGGACATGAAGATCCAGTGCAGGGTAGTGTGTCAGCCTTCCTTCTCTGTTCATAAAGCTACAGAAATGGTGGGCGCAGTGGGGTAACCATAAACTGAGTTTGAGACGTGAGTCCTAGCAGCTCTGCCTTCACACCCTTCGCTGCCAGTCTGCTCGCTCTCTGGACCTTGTGACATAAAGAGAAGCAGCCATGACCTCTGGAGCCTCTAATGCATAGATAAGTGTAACTAGAAGGTATGATTAGCTGTTAGAGGGATATAACTTGTTACTGGTTAGCTCCGTTACTCAATAACTGACTGTTCTTGTTTGTTTCTCCATTGCTATGACAAAACACAGTGACCAATACCGACTTGGGGAGAAAAGGGTTTACTTGGTTCACATCTCCTGGGTTCATCAGGGAGCCCAAGATAGGGACTCAGGGCAGATACTTGGAAGCAAGAGCTAGAGCACAGGCCATGGAGGAATGTTGCTTACTGGCTTGCTCCTCTGGCTCCTATTCAACCTGCTTTCTTATACAACCCAGGACCACTTGCCCAAGAGAGGCACCACCCACAGTGGGCTGGGCCCTCCCACATCACTCAAAAATCAAGAAAATACCCCCACAGACATGGCCACAGATCAGTACAGTGGAGGCAATTCCATGATTGAGGCTCCCTCCACCCAGGTGTGTCAAGTTGACAACTAGAGCTATCCAGCGCACTGACTCCGCTGTTCTAGAATAAATGAATCATTCTTAGACTCTGCAGCCGGGACACAGAAAGTATCTGGGGAATAGAAACAACAAAACCAGCCAACTGAATTAACCCAAAGCTTGGAAGGGTGATAGGGGTGGCTTCCAGATGGCCCCAGAGCTGTGGGAGGAGGGAGCCCATCTTTCATAGGGTCAGCTCATGAAGAAGAAACAAATGTTTTAATGACTGTAGGGAAAAGCAGTACAGAAATGATATTCTTGGGAACAAACTATTTACTTCTAACAAATGTGTGGTCGTCCCTCAGTGTGCAGTTAGAACCTACCTACTGTTCATTTAGCTAGCTAGCCAACAAATATTTGTTGAATACCCACCATGTGCCCAGGTCTGGGCTAGGTAACAAAGCTTAAAAACTATAGGAAAAGAAAGGAAGCAAACAAGTGCTAGTGCAGATGGGAAAATCATGGAAGCCAGTGACGAGGGCGCAGTCAGAGAATACAGAGATCTGTGTAGGGCTGCACTGTGGGGACACACTGAGAGCTACAGACTAGAGCAGCGAGAGGCAGCAAGGGTATTCTGATAGTTACATCAGCAGTAGCAAGTGGAAAACACCAGTGTGAACACTGGTGTGCAGAGGGGTGTCATGGAACAAGACAGCCTTGGCCAGGAGCCTTGGAGGCTCTTAGGGTATGTGGGAAGAGAATCACTTCATATTTTCTAGTTAGCTCCAGCTGCTGTGGGAAGCAGAAATATTGGGTGGGTCTTATGCAGCAGGGAGGCAAAGCAGCCATCTAGGGGAAAGGGGTGGCTTAGACCAAGATCATGGCTGAGATGGATGAACTGGGATTGGTTTTGGAGGCGAATCCTGTTGGCGGTGTGGTACACAGACATGGAATGGAAGAAGGCTGGGTCCAAAAGTAACTTCAATCTAGGTTCAGCCCCTGGACAGTGGAAGTAAAGGGATGATGATTTTAGCTTGAGACCATTGAGAGGTCTATGAGTCATCCCAGTGAGTTGAAGCCATCAGCTGACAAGTTTTCTCAAGTGCTGAGGAAGCATTTGGCCAGGTGGATGAGCCAGGAGTTTGTTAGCACCGAGCAGGGTAGATGTTGTAGGGAGGGAGGAGACCCATCAGTCCTGGGGAGCTCCAGCAGCTGGAGTAGAGGAAGAGCATCAGGAGGGGCAGGAGCAGCCTCTGCACAGCACAGCAGAAATGAGCTTTGAGGAGAGGTCCTCAGGAAGATGCTTGCAAAGTATCCCTTAAGCTGGGAACATGGAAGACACAGGTGATGCTTCACACCCTGCCACTGTTCAGTCCTCAGTGTCTTTCTGTGTCCGCTGAGACCGCACCTCATTTTTCAATAACCTGGCCCCTGTATGATCTTCTTGGGTTAACTCCCTTTTGACGCTCTGGGGAGCCATTCTCTCTCCCTTTTCATCTTCACACCTGTTTCTGATGCTTACCACTTACTTAGCCTTGGCTGTACTATGATAGAATCAGCCATTAGGGTTACTGAGGCAGTGAAGAGGACTCCGAAATCTTTTGATTTCTGTGTATGTGAGGGTTTTACTTGCATATTGTGTAAGTGCACCATGTGTGTGCAGAGGTCAAAAGAGGGCATCAGGGGCTGGAGAGATGGCTCAGTGGTTAAGAAAACTGGTTGTTCTTGCAGAAGACCTGGGTTCGAATCCCAACACCCACATGGCAGCTAAGAACTGTCCGTAACTCCAGTCCCAGGGGATCCGACAGCCTTTTCTGACCTCCGCAGGCATTGCACGACACGAGTGCGTTTACCTATATGCAGGCAATACACGCATACACATAAAATGAAAATAATAAAATTTTAAAAAGGGGGGGCATATCTCCTGGAGCTGAAGTTACAGTTGTGATTCACCATGTGCGTGCTGGGAATGGAACCCAGGTCTTTTGCAAGAGCAGCCAGTGAGTGCTCTTCACCGCTGAGCTGTCTCTCCAGCCCCAAGGCCTCTGTTCTCCTGAAGGTTCTCTAACGGTCTGTTTCTGTTCCCATTGACAGCGTTCTGGTCTCCAAGGGTTCTCCTTTCAGTGACTGTCTCCAAGCCTGTGCGTGTTTCTATGCACATTCCATGGGATGGGTTCATATGTCAGATAGCCATTGTAGCTTCATACAACATTGTTATTGACATGTTGGAGAAACCAGAAAATGTTGATGTAAAAATAGCCAATGAAAAGACTGGGCTTTTCTAGGTCTAGACAATGTAAAGAAATGGAATGCTGTGATGGACACTGTCTGCAGCAGCATACAGGCAGCACATAGCTCAGGAGGTATACAGGGAACCAGACTGACCTCCAAGGCCACAGTGGGGAAGGAGGAATTGAGGTGGTGGTGTGGGGTGGGGGACAGGTGGGTGTGCAGACAGACACAAAGAACTCACATGCTCTGTTTGGTGTGCCTCTCTAGTGGCGGGTGCATTAACGGAGAAGAAAAGGAGTTCTTCAAGAAGTGATAGCCAGGTTGCAATGAAATGCCAGTTTGAGATGTTTTGTTCTTTTAGCTAACATTTTTTGCATGCCTACTATGTGTCAAGAAATAAATATCACCTACCTACAGCCCCACCCCCAAAAACCTGACTCTCAGGAGAGACACAAACAGATTAGTGTATGAGGTAACAGCACACACACAGCTCAGAATATTGAACAACAGAGGGTGTGGGGAGACTTGACAGGTTTTAAGCCAAGGATATGAAGTTTGAAGAAGACATTCGTAGACCGGATTGAGACTGGTCTCCCTTGTATTTTCATGTAAAAGTCACATCAGCATTGAACAAATGGCTGTATGTGCTTAATTTTTTCTCTTCTGTATTCCAGTCAGAACCTGAAACATTCAGAGACAGAAAATTACAAGATTGTTCCCACGGTGGCAGCCAACATTCCTGAAGCAGACCAGCTGATCGCTCCTGGGACACCTATTCAGTTTGACATTGTGCTTCCTGCTACTGAGTTCCTTGACCAGAACAGAGGCAGCAGGTAGGACTGAGGGGTGGCCTCTGGGAAAAGGAACCAGTTTGTGTCCTGTGCCTTCACCTACCACCCAGACCGCTGCTGTGATGACTTAGGATTCAAGTGCTAAGTGTCCTGTTAGCTGCAGCTGTCAGAACTGCTGACCTCTGGCTGTTCCCCCAGGCGCACCAACCCTTTTGGTGAGACTGAGGATGAGTCATTTCCCGAAGCAGAAGGTAAGTGGCTAGTTTAGTGTGCTTATCCCTACCCCTACCCCCACACAAAATGAAGAGGGCTCCTATGTGAAATCATGTTCTAGAGCTAAAATTTGGAATAGGAGTTCAGACTTGACCATTCAGGATATTCAGTGCCCTCTTCTGGCCTCCGCAGGCACAGCACATGTGATGCATGCGCACACGCACACACATGCAGACAAAACATTTGTTTGCATAAAAAAGAAATCTTTTAAAAAAGAATTTGCTTAAATCTTTTAACAATAATCTGCTTTAAAATTGGCTCTCAGAATTTACTTGTATCTAGCTGACTCTTCACACAATCCACACAAAATGTTTCAAACTCAGCTGGGTGTGACGGGACATGCCTATAGTCCCAGCACCAGAAAGGCTGAGGCAGGAGGATCATGAGTTCAAGACCAACCTGGGCTATATATTAAGACCCTATCTCCACCCAACGTGTGTGTTTACTGCATACCCCCCAAAAGTTACTATTTGTAACATATCACTTATACTTATTTTTAACGCTTGTTATTTTTAGAGCCAAGGGAGGAAAAGAAGCTTATTGTTTTAAAATGATGGGTCGACAAATTGGCCTTTTACCCAGGACATGGTACTGCATGTCTTTAATCCCAGCACTTGGAAGGTAGAGGCAGGAGGATCTTAGTGAGATTGAGGCCAGCTTGGTCTACATTTTGAGTTCCAAGCTAGCTGGAGCTAAATGGAGACCCTGTCTCAAAACAAAACAAAACAAAACAAAACAAAACAAAACAAAACAAAAAAACCCAAATTGCCCTTTTTACCATCTTCAGTTACGATGGCTGTTAGTGTTGTCAGACTGAAGACTCTGTGCCAGTGTCATGAAGCCAGCTTTGAAGCCGGGCCCATAGCACAGGCTTGTAATTCCAGCTACCTGGACAGGGGAGAAGGGAGGAGGCAGGAGGATCTGAGTTTTTACCGGGCAGAGTGAGTTCAAGGCCAGCCTGGGCAACTTAGTAAAAAAAAAAAACCTGTCAAAAATAAAAAGTAAAACAATGAGAGCTGGGAATGTGGCCCAGGGGTAGCGCACTTGCTCTAGGTTCAATCCCAACACTTGAGGGAGGGGAGGAGAGCCAGCATGGACAGTTCTTTAAGGGGCAGATTGTTTCAGTTTAGCTCTGTAATAAAGGTGATGTATGAAATTGAGACCAAGTGTCTGGCCTTACTTCCCACAGATTTCTTTCAGAGGCCCAGTGGGTTCTCTGAGCCTAGTGGAAATGCTTGTTGGCATACAGAGGGCTGTTCACTTGGTGTCACCATTCCCACTTTATACCTGGGAAAAAGAGATGAGTCTTCCTGATCTGTTGAGTTCCAAAGCAACTGACAAATGCAGACAGTAAAAGACTCTGAGCTTCACAACACTGGGCTTCTAAGAGCCATGCTGAGAGATCTGAGTGGACGGTTCCCTCGTCCGCAGGCTCCTGGTGTGGGCGGCATCAGCGAGCTAATGTGATCCTGAGCAAGGCATGCTCTCTTGCAGATTCCCTTCTGCAGCAGATGTTCATAGTTCGGTTTCTGGGGTCAATGGCAGTTAGAACAGACAGCACTACTGAAGTGATTTATGAAGCAATGAGACAAGTACTGGCAGCTCGGGCTATTCATAACATCTTCCGAATGACGGAATCCCATCTGATGGTCACCAGCCAAACACTGAGGTACGGTCAGCTCCCTTCAGACTCCCTTACACTTCACCTGATTCCCTTTTAAGGGATATTTACCTATCCAAAATGGTAGTGCTGAGTACTTTAATGATGAAATGTTTTTATCATACCCTGCATTCTGATATACACGATAAAAGATGCACTTTTAATGACCAGAATTGGTTGAGTGTGGTAGTGTGTGCCTGTGATCCCAGCACTTGGGAGACTGAGGAAGTTTTGGGCCAATGGGAACCCTGCCTAAACACCAAAAAAGATAAGAACCGATTATGTTAAGATTTCAGCTATTAGTGGCTATATGTAGGCTGAGTATCTCTTACCTGAAATGCTTGGGACCAAAATTGTTTCTGACTTTGGGTTTTTTTTTTTTTTTTTCTTCAGACTTTTGCAAATATGTAATGAGATTTTTGAGGGGTGGGGCCCAAGTTTACACACAACATTTGTTTCATTTACACCTTATATGCATAGCCTACAGGTAATGTTACATAGTATTTTTATAACCGTGTAGGAAACAGTTTCATGATGTAGGTTTTTTCATTTGGCATCCTATCTAAACATTTGGGACTGAATTTCCAGATCAGAGATGCTCAGCCTGGACTGTGTTCCTAATGAGGCCGTTGTTACACAGTCCAGACTTCTCTGTCATCTCGGAGCTTGGAAATGAAAGGCTTTCTTGAAAGTACTGTTTATAAAAATTAGTATCAATCCGGGCGTGGTAGCACACACCTTTAATCCCAGCACTCGGAGGCAGAGGCAGGCGGATCTCTGTGCGTCCCAGGCCAGCTGGGGCTACAGGGAGACCGGCAAAGATAAGCAGGCATCACTTCTTCGGCAGAGTGGAACACCGAAGAGGCCGTGCAGCGTGTGCGCATGCTGAGCAAATGCCTGTGACGTCACAGCTCTAAGCACAGGCTTTGCTACAAGTTTGATTACTCAGCACATGGACCATGCAGTCAGTCACAACAGTTGGATTCAGATGTGTGAAACGGCTAATCACTTTTTAAGGTTCATTACGTCTAACTAGTGATATATATCGGACTAAGGAAACTTCACCAGTTTCTTTTCACTTTTTGTGCGTCTGCTTCGTTTTTGAGGGCAGCGTTGCTTTAGAGCTAATACATCTAAGCCGATTCCTGATGTTGGCATCTCTTTAGATACAGTGGCCCTAGCAAATTGACCACCCTCTTCCTTCAGTTGTAAAATGGCACATGGAAACTACTTAATACACTAGGACTTTGGCTAAAATGGAACCATCGGCCTCTGTGGGGGCATGCATGCCACGTGTGTGTGGAGGTTAGAGGACAACTTTGTAGAGTCACTTCTTGCCTCCACCTTTAGAGGCAAGGTTTGGAGGCTCAGCCTGCAGTCACCCCGCAGCAGGTGCTGTACTCGCTGCGCCATCTCCCCAGCCCCCAAATTTATCTTTTTTAAGATAGTAAATTCTCAGGGCTAGAAAGATGGCTCAGTGGTTGAGAGTACTGACTGGGTTCGATTCCCAGCACCCACATGGCAGCTAACAACCATCCATAACTCCTTAACTCCAGTTCCAGGGGATCCAACGCCCTCTTTCTGACCTTCACAGGCATTGCACAACATGGGTGCACTTACATACATACAGGCAACACACTCATACACATAAAATAAAAATAAAAAATATTTTTAAAAAAGTAAATTCTCTAATGTAGTTCCACCAACATTATCAGATAAGCTTAAAATGTTTTTTTAAGGATGCATTCAAGAATATATTCTCTATTTTTGGTGTGTGGCACACATGGAGCCAAGGAAGATGCCGGGTATCTCCCTCTACCGCTCACCACCCTACTCCTGTAGGTCTCTCCTCACTGCCTGTCTGCACCCACTCCCCACAAGGGTGGGGCTATAGGTACATGCAACCATGCCTGGCTTTTTACATGGGTGCTGAGGATTCTAACTTATGCCTTGATGCTTCTACAGCAAATGGCTTTAAGCCACTGAGCCCCCTCCCTAGCCCCCCAGACTGCCTTCTTTAAAGGCTATTTACATGGAGTTTTGCCAAAACCCCTTCAGTTTTTACCCCCATACCTGTTTTATGTTAACTTTAGAATAAGTTGACCTAGCCCTTCAGGGAAAAAGTCAGTACCTAATGAATGTTTGTAGGGAAGATAGCCACGTAGGCTGTGATCCATATCACGTGAGAACTACAGAAAATCAGAAAGCTGGTTTGGGGTAAGTTCCAAAGTTCTGTGAGATTGCTGTTTGCATTTGCTATCTAACCACCTGTTCCAGATACCTTGAGCTTTAATGCAGCAGTTCAGCAGAGGCAGAAACCATGGCAGAAGATCACACGGGACTGTCTCACCTTGCCCTCAACCAGGCCTTGTTTTACTATATATGGGGCATTTTGTGATCTTTTTATGAACATCTAGTGTATCCAACATTTGTGACAGAATGAATCTCTTAAAATTTCAGGTTGATAGATCCTCAGACTCAAGTCTCAAGGGCCAATGTAAGTGCCTTCCACATCTACCTTAATGTTTATTACTTCCATACTTCACCCGTGTCCCCTAGAAACCCAACTTTGCACACAGTAATTTGCCAAGTTGTGTGATGTGTCTAATAGAACAGCCTTCTTCAGTGTTTTCATAAAGAATGGTCTTGTTTTGGAATTCCAGTTGTGTGATTATTCAGTGTGTTCCCATTTCTCACCCCCACTTCTACCCCCCAAAGTTTGAACTTACCAGTGTCACACAGTTTGCTGCTCATCAAGAAAACAAAAGACTGTTTGGCTTTGTCGTCCGCGTCCCGGAGTCCACAGGAGAAGCGTCTCTGAGCACATACATTTTTGAAAGCAACTCAGAAGGCGAAAAGGTCTTGTTCTCTCTTAAGATTTCTCCATATCTCACTCTAAACAAGCTTAAGCTTACCCCCCTTTTTATGAAGCAGGGTCTCCCCATAGCACCAGCTGGCCTGAAACTTGCTATTAGACCAGGCTGCTCTCAATCTCATAGAGATCTGCCCGCCTCCTGAGAGCTGGGATTAAAGGTGTGCCCCGCTATGCCCAGCAACAAGGCCGTTTTTATTGGTTTTGTGTCCACTTCCTTCTGAATATTGAATTGGTTAATTCTGCATGCTTGCATCCAGGAGTTCAGACAGTAATTCCTCCTAGGAAGGCCGCCCTGAAAGATCATTACAACCTTCATAGCAGATGTAGTTGTTCGGTATTATGAAATGCTAAAAGCAACCTCTAATTTTGTTCTTTAAAAAAAAAAATAAAGCAAAACTAATTTTTTTTTAAAGAACAAATTACTGTCCTGTGTAGAAACTACTTAGAAACTAAAGTTGATCCTTTCATTAAGCATTTGTTTACTACCCTGTGTATGAACATGCAGGAAAAATATCCTGCTAAGAAGTCTAAACAGTGGAATAACACATTTCACTTCCCTGGGATGTTTTTGTAGGGCATAACCTGGGAATAGGTCACAAGCGCTGGCACAACAGCCTTGGAGCAGGTCTCCTGCAGCAGATCCTGCCCTCCCCACGGGGTGTGAACAGACCGCAGCCTCACTGTACTCCCCATATCACTTTATTTCCAAAAATTTTCAACTTTTTTCTACCTTTGCTAAACATTACTTTTCTTCTTCTACAGATATGTTACGCTATTAATTTGGGGAAAGAAATTATTGAGGTTCAAAAGGTAAGGTGCATTTTATTATTGATTTAGTAACTACCCAAAGGATATCTGTATACATACTAAGATTCGGATGCTCACAAGACAGTGCTCGAGTTTGGGGTTTCCTTTAAGCATTCTAACCACCAGATAAATGATCAGATGACTCTGTCTGGTAACACTCTTCCTCTCCACTAATGAAAGCACTGCTGCAGCGTCTGCTTTACTAGTTTTCTTGCTTGCATCCTAGTTGGCTAGTCTTCCCTGTGAGATTAAGATACAAACTTAAGTACCCATCACCTGACTACCTAGCTCCTTCAGAGGATGGTTACTGGCCTAGCAGCACTGATAGCAACCACCTAGGAACTCAGTAGACATGAACAGGGACCTCACCCTCCATGTCATTCAGCAGCTTACACTCTTTGATTCATCAAAAATCCCTTTTGAAACCCTATTTTGTATAAGAAAAACCCTGGAATGACGACAATGAATAAGATACTGTGGTCCCATTCCCAAGAGCTAATAACCCATCCGTGTCTACTAGAACTTCGTGCAGTCACGGAAGTGATCTAAACCTGCATCTTTTAGAGTGCAGATTGAATGTGGCACGTGACTGCAGAACTGAGTTTGAGGCTTTAGTCAGTCTGCCCAGGAGGGCATGAACAGCAGAGTACATGCAGTTATGGAAGTCCTGCAAATCAGAGCTCAGTGGTGTAGGCAGAAGTCAGCACTTTCCATAAAGGATCTTCATCTTCAGCATTGTGCTGTGGAACAGAAGTAACCATTGGCCACATGAGGACAAAGGTGCATAGCTGGGCTCCGGGACAGCTTTGTGTATGCAAAGTGCTGAGCCAAGTGGCCATCTGCCAACTCCTGACACAGAAAAAGAAAAGAAAGTGGTTTAAAGATGTAGAAGATAAAGGTTTTGTGAAGCAAGTTCCCTAGACTCTCTGAAGGAAGATGACTATAAACTGGCTACAGCAGTCATTTTTAGCCAAGAGGAAAACCAGCCTAGATTCTAGGCGTAATCCCCTGTCCCTCCAGAGACTCAAGGAAACTCGGGTGACAGCCCACATAACCACACAGGAGGAATGGGGCTACACCACAGAGCACACCAATAGTCCAGCCTCAGGCTTTAAGTGCATCTTAAGCTTTTTCTTTTTTTCCCTCTTAAACTCTCCTAACTTCAGGACCCAGAAGCACTGGCTCAGTTAATGCTGTCTATGCCACTAACCAATGATGGAAAATATGTTCTGCTAAATGAGCAACCAGATGGCAATGGCGGAAGTCCAAGTGAAAACAGAGGCGCTGAATCTGAAGCATAACTCACTTAGGCCTCTGGGGTCAGAGCACGCAGGAAGGAGAGCACCCTCCTTAAGGGATTTTCAACTTCTCTGATGTACAGGCACACTGACCTGGTCAGAACGCTGACAGTCGCTTGTGGAATGTTCCTTCCGATGCCTTGATACAGAGACTTGGGAGGGAAACAGTAAGAAATAGGTGACATGGCGCCTACCTATCTACAATGTTATTTTAGGTGCTTTGTGGTAAGTCCTTTCTTCAGACTGTGCTGTTGAGTGCTCAGGCAGAAGCCCTGAAAACACATTTTGGATGTCATCTCTTCGGTTTCTAGGGTGCTCTTAAAATGCAAAATCCCAGATTTGTAATGTGATAAATACTAAATATTTCCTATTAATATAATCTATTTTTGTATTTTACTTAGTTTTTAAGTGCCTGTCATTTTGGGAATTATGTGTTTATAAGGAGCTGGTCTCATGTTTGGACCTTGTAGCATTCCCATGGGCAGTTGAGTAGTGAGCACTGCTCTGAGGCCTGCTCACTGGCAGAGATACAGGGCTAGTACTGGTAACTATTTCAGGCAAAAGATGTTTAACTACAATAGAACCTTACTGATTCGGCATTCAAAAGCTTAAGGTCCACTCAGATACAATGGCTATTCACTGTAACCAGGGGATAGCTAAGATACGATGGCTAGTCACCATGACCAGGGGATAGCTAAGATATGATGGCTATTCACTGTGGCCAGGGGATAGCTAAGATACGATGGCTATTCACTGTGGCCAGGGGATAGCTAAGATATGATGGCTATTCACTGTGACCAGGGGATAGCTAAGATACGATGGCTATTCAATGAGCCAGACCCTCCTTAAAGAAGGGACCAATTAATTGTAAAAACTCACTTAAAGCACAGCTGGCTATGGGACTTGGTGTGAAGTTCCTATTTCTACCCCAGACCACTCTCCACTGTGACCAGGGGATAGCTAAGATACGATGGCTATTCACTGTGGCCAGGGGATAGCTAAGATATGATGGTTATTCACTGTGGCCAGGGGATAGCTAAGATATGATGGCTATTCACTGTGGCCAGGGGATAGCTAAGATATGATGGCTATTCACTGTGACCAGGGGATAGTTGTACTAGTTCTTGTTTCTTATGAGCCAGACCCTCCTTAAAGAAGGGACCAATTAATTGTAAAAACTCACTTAAAGCA
Organism: Nannospalax galili; assembly: GCF_000622305.1. Classification (NCBI taxonomy): domain Eukaryota; kingdom Metazoa; phylum Chordata; class Mammalia; order Rodentia; family Spalacidae; genus Nannospalax; species Nannospalax galili. The sequence goes on from NW_008346683.1 coordinate 6,527,298, forward strand.
CAGCTGGCTATGGGACTTGGTGTGAAGTTCCTATTTCTACCCCAGACCACTCTCCAACCACTCCTAATTGTGAAATAAGTATAAAGATCTTGAAATCATACAGTGTGATTAATTGTAACCAAGTTCAACAGCCTATCTTTGTAATACTAATTTAGCAATAAAAATTACTATTTTATCTCTTTCTTTTGTTTATTGTGGTTGTTTTCTAGACCATCCCTAGAAGAAAATTATAAAGTTACAGTACATGGCCCAGGCTGGCCTCAAACTCACAATACTCTTGCTTCTGCCTCCCAAGTGTGGGAATTACAGGCCCATGCCATCTACCTGGCTAGAAGGTTTTGTTGGTAAATTAAGCAACTTTTGCTATCAGGAACAGTGGTTCACACCTCTTAGCTCAATACTTGTGCTGAAGGAGGCTCAGGAGTTCAAGGCCAGCCTGGTCTACATATGGAATTCTAAGCTGCCTGGGCTAAACCGCAAAACCTTGTGTTAAGAAAACAAATAGAGGCTGGAGAACTGGCGCAGTGGGTAATGGGCTTGCTATGCAAGCATAAGGACACTGGTTCTGATCCTCAGAGCTGGGAGAGAGCAAGCCGGGCAGATCCCTAGAGCTTGGGGCCAGCCAGTCTAAGCCATCAGCAAGTTCCAGATCGCTGAGAGACCCTATCTCAAAATGTAAGATGGCCAGTGTCAACCTCTGATATACACACATGCATAAACACTCATAGATATGCAATCATCAAAACTTTTACAACCCAAAACTAGGATAACCACACAGGATCTATTAGAACGTACTCCTTTAATGAATGTATCAGAGATACAGCAAGCAGGCTTAAATCAGTACACTATTATATATACCCTACAGTTTGCTCACTAATACCTTATATAGTTCTATAACAGCAGAATTAGATCACTAAGTTTTCTGACAAGAGCTGGAGAGATGGCTCAGCGGTTAAGAGCACTGGCTCCTCGTGCAGAGGACCTGGGTTTGATTCCCAGCACCCACATGGCAGCTAACAGCAGTCTATTAACTCCAGTTTCCAGGGGTCAGGTGCCCTCTATTGGCCTCCCTGGGCACTGTGTGACATGGATACACTTAATATATGTGCAAGTGAAACACTCATACACATTAAGATCTTTTAAAAAGCTGCAAGAGCTACAGCACCCTAATGTTTTTCCCTTCCTTACAACTTTTCAATGAGGGATCAGAGAGGTGGAGCTCAAGTCCTGAACAATAACAAAGTTGAAATCTAAAGCACTGAACCGAGGCTATGGCTCAGAGGAGCACCTGTCTAGCATGAACAAGGCCCTAGGTTCAACCCCAGTACCACACCAAAACACATACATACCCAGCAAAGCACTGGGACTGACTGAAATAAGACACAAACCATGCAAACCCTACGGGAGAATGAAAAGAAAGTCAGCCCTGAAACTGACCATCAGACACCATGCAATGTTCGAGTGAGAACTTAACTGAACAGACAGCCAAGCACACAAGACCAAGTACCTAGGAGATCTAAAGTCTTTTAAAATTCAGAGTTGTGAAAGGATTTCATAGATAACAGGGGCTCAGAAAGAGAAATGCACTCAGTTTCAATCAGGAAGTCGAAAAGTGAAAGCCACATCCAGCAGCCAGCAAAATCCTCACTGTCAGCAGGCACAGAGCACTGGAGTCTTATCCACAGATGACACAAAGGTTGAGTTTGGTATTCTTGGTACAAAGTCCACCTGTTCCAGCACCCCCCCCCCCATTT
>NW_008346683.1:6529149-6544066 GCF_000622305.1 Nannospalax galili
GCTCGGCGGGCGCGGAGCTCTGGGCTTTTTCCCCAAATGATACGAAAGTTTGAGTTTGGTTTTGTGGGAACAAGTCCTCCCTTTTCAGCCCCCCCCCCCCCCCATTTCAACACATGCCCCAGAACACGAACAAAAATGATCACAGTAGTCCAAAAATGAAACTCCGTGTCATCAACAGCAGAATAAAACCTCTGCATTCATGGTACTGGTACCAGAGCAGATATACCCAACCCAGCGTAAAAGTTATCAGATTTGTTTCCATTAAGTAAAAATGCAAAATACAGGCAAGCTGTAAGAAGCAAGAAATTGGTTACTTCCAGACCCCACACACGGTGGGGTAGCACTGGGCGCTTAGGCGGTGGAGGGGATAGGGCCCATCTCACCTGCTTTCCCAAGCGCCTCACTTCCATTCTTTAAACAGTGTGTGAGTCTTATGTGCACTATATATTTTTAAAAGTTCAAAACCCACAAGTAATGGATGACTTGCCTTCTGTCTCAACTAGCCAAAATGTGCATGAGTATGTATAAAAGCACTATGAAAGGCTCCCTGTGCCCAAATGAAAGCAGAGAAGACCACCTTCCTGGAAGGCAGCTATCCACTAACTTCCATTCCCGATGCTGGCTTAACCTTCACCCTCAGACTGCTTTGACTTACCTTTTGTGCAGATTCTGCCAAGAATACATACTTCAGTATTTGTCTATGCATTGTGCTTATGGGTGTCCTAAGCCCCTCACACTTTAATGATAAAGGGGGCAGTGCTACATTATCTACAACTAGCTGAGCCACATACCAGGGAGTTAACAGTTCTGCTCTTAAAAGTCACACTCAAAAGTTGCAACCTTCTGTCTAAGGCAGTAACTAACATACATCAAATGCATTGATTGCTACCTATGGGAATGTAAGTATGACTTACAGGTTATAATAGCTAATATTCAGAGTAGCTTTATGTAACTAAAATTTATAGCAGTGTTTCTTTTTTTTTGTTGTATTTAGACAGGGTCTCCCTGCAGCCACAGCTGGGAACTAGTTATGTAGATTAGGTTGGCCTCAACCTCACAGAGAGCCACCAGGTTCTGCCCCCGCCCCAAGTACTGGGATTAAAGGTGTATACCACCATGCCTGGCAGAAAGCTGTTTCTTTCCTTTTTGAGGTAGGGTCTCACCATGAACCCAGGCTGACCTCAAACAAGATCTCCTGTGTAGGAAACCAGGATGCCAGGCCCTAGGGTGAGGTGAGCCTAAAACTTATAGGTCCAGGCTGCATTCTCTGCTAAAGGGAGGGGCACTGAAAACAGTGGCTCTGAAAATCCCCGTCCTGCAGAACACTGCTGGGCTGGCAGGAGGAAGCGGCCTGGTCATAAAAGTGCAGGCTCCCTGCTCTGTGGGAAAGCGTCTTGGTCAACAACCCTTAGCTCATCTCCTTGTCCTGAACAAATAATTCAGCTATCCCTGGCTAAGAGATTAGGCCAGGTTAAAGGTTTGCTCCTGAGCTAAAACCTAAAAGTTTACCATGCTCTTAGCTCTAAGAAAAAAAAAAAACATTGTGGCTGATAAATTACTGGATGGGCATTGATAACCTTGAGTAAAAGTTTAAGAATCCTTCTGGCACCAACAGACTAAATGTCCTGTTTCTTTGTACCCTAAAATCTTTGTATGTGACTGCCATATCCCACGTGACTGCTAATTCCTTGGGCTAAAAACCATCTGAATTTTAAAATAAATTGTCCTGTTGGGAAGACACAGGTCCCAGAGTTTATGACTCTGTTGCCAATCAGACCCTCTGCTCCAAAGCCAGTAGGTCCCCCCTAAGCAAAGCAAACCTGAGTCCCGACACTCCTGCCTCCCCTCTTGCCTCCCCCTCCCAAGTGCCAGAATCAAGTACGTATCACCAGGCCTGGCTCTACAGTACTGATTCTTGATATAAAGTGCTTTCTATAAATTAGTACAGTCCTCAAAAACCTATGAGCCAAATACTATTTCCCTCATTCTGTCCTCTGCCGAAGGAAGTAAAACCAGGTTTCTGGCATCGAGCAAGAACTCCGGATCTGAGTCAGTGTGGCTCCTGCATCTTAATGTGTCTAGCCATTTACCATGTCCTTCGCACATAACTGGACATGAAGCCATCTCCAGATGTTTCTCAATACATTAACTCTGAACATGAATCTCATATGCAACAGATATGGTTTTTTTAATGCTTTGTCACCTCTCATGAAAATTCTGCAAAGATTAAATAGTAATTTTTATATAGTGATTAAAAAATTTAATCCCTGCACCTTAATGATAAATGGGAGTGCTACTAAGGAATATCTCACTACAGAGATTTTTATATGTATTATACAATGTATTTGTAGTCCTTGAAGATGGTCCCAAAACTATGATATCAGATCTGAATCAACCGGAAGATAAATTCCATCTACCTCCACTGACGGGAACTGGAGAAAGATCAAGTAGGCTAAGTGGTAAAGAGCCAAGCCATGGAAATGGGGGGATCGATCTGTTGGCTCGACTTTTTTTATATACTCACTATATATATATAATGTATATACTCATTGTACATTTGTAGTGTATAATATATACACTCACTGTACGTGTGTAGTGTATAATGCATACACTCACTGTATGTGTGTAGTATATAATGTATATACTCACTGTACAAGTGTAGTGTAATATATATACTCACTGTACATGTGTAGTGTATAATGTATATACTCACTGTACATGTGTAGTATATAATGTATATACTCACTGTGTGTAGTGTATAATGAATGTATATACTCACTGTATGAGTATAATGTATACTCACTGTACATGTGTAGTATATAATGTATATACTCACTGTGTGTAGTGTATAATGAATGTATATACTCACTGTATGAGTATAGTGTATAATGTATACTCACTGTGTGTAGTGTATAATGAATGTATATACTCACTGTATGAGTATAGTGTATAATGTATACTCACTGTGTGTAGTGTATAATGAATGTATATACTCACTGTACGAGTATAGTGTATAATGTATACTCACTGTACATGTATAATGTATAAGCTGAACTTTCACTCTGCCCTCACCACATGCATGGTCTTGGAACTCTGCTTAATTCCTACAAATTGTATTTATTCTAGTTTCATTATTTGAAATCTTTTGAAAATCTTATTAAATTGTTCATAATATCAAAAAGAAAAGCCTTAAAAGAAAAAAACATGGCAGTATTAAAACTTCCCTAAGTAAAGGAATGCAGTCTGAAATGTCTACCACATGAATTGGGAAGAGTAGCCAACCATGCCTACTGTTCCTACTCTCAGCAAGCCTAGCAGACACAGTAGTAGGATCTATGAGATGGGATTCTTGCAGCTTTCCCATTTTATAAACTTAGTAACCCAGAAGAAAAAAAGGGGGATTGGAGAGATGGCTCAGAGGTTAAGAGCACTAGCTGCTCTTGCAGAGGACCCGAGTTTGGTTTGCAGCACCCACATGGCAGCTAACAACCACCTGTAACTCCAGTTCCAGGTGATCCGACGCCTTCTTCTGTCTTCTGCAGGCACTGCATGACACCAGTGCACTTACATACATGCAGGCAATACATTCATACATACAAAAAATTAAAAATAGTAAATTTTTTTTTAAAAAAGCGAAGAAAAAAAGGGCCATAAACATTTCTCCAGGGTGGGACTGAACACGACTCTCCTGTCTCCACTGTAGTATTTAAAGGTGCTCTTCAGCTGGATGTGGTGGTAAATAACTGTAACCACCAGCACTCTGAAGGCCAAGGCAAGAGGGTTGCCAAGTTCAAGGTCAGGCTGGGCTACACAGAGCAAGGCTCACTCGGAGGAAAACAGTAAAATGAAAGCTCTTTATTATCTCAGATAAGCTCCTGTTTATGAACAGGACAGCAGCTATTCCTAGCGTGTTAAAGCATATTTAGGATCCTTTCCAGGACTAGCTTTGAAAATAACTTCATGCTTGTTCTTTTTGATTCAAAGTATTAACCTGTAGAAGGATCAAGAATATAGAAAGGAAAGTTCTTTATTTGGGATAGACAGACATGCAATCCCTATTTCACACTTGAAATTCTGGCCTATGTGCATGCAACATTTCTTTTTTAAAATTCCACATATTTAACAGAATACACCCCCTGCCCCCCCAAGTTAAGTACCCCTGGTTTAAGTCCTGCTTTAAAGTTCAATAGTAAACTTTGTCTAGGTTCACTCCTCAGTACCATTCAAAAAAAGGTTTAAGCCATTCAGTTCTGAACATAAACACCCAAGAGAAGAAAAATTTGAAATTATATTTATTAATGCTTTATTATACATATTGTATACTCTTAGAATTGGGGGGAAGGGGACCCCCACTCAAGTGAGGTAACAAACTTGCTGTCTCTTACAAAATCTAATTAGAACTGACAATGTTATGGTTAGTTCTTAATTCCTGAGAATTTGAACATCATTAAGTCTTCTGTGAACTTAACAACAAAATGCTCATGTTAATGTTTAAATGACAGTATGTCTGAAAAAATATTAATGTTAGCAAGGAAAACCATAATCCAAATGTATATATTAACTCAGGTGTGAATACACTGAAGCCCTGTTACTCTATAGTTTAATACCATTTAAATACTTACCTTTTCAGAGATTTTATTTCAAATATATGAACTTATATCCAGACTGGAGTGACATTTTGAACTAAAGATAAAACAATAATCTGTCACTTTCTTCTCAATTATACATGTCCAGGGAGTCAGCATATGATCTCTAATATTGATAAGATAATTAATTTACATGTGTGGGAATACCAAACAAGGAAAAACAAGAAAATACTAGCGCTATGAAATAGTGACTAATTTGATATAACCAAATCCAGTATCATTAGTATAAACATTTATAATAATGAAAATATAAATTATTAATTATGCAGCATGCTTTAGGGCCACCTCTAAAGTTAGTATTAATTACAAATATTAAATACCTTTAATCTATCCTTTGTCCATAATCCTGTAAGTCATACTTAACATAATAAAAACCATTTCCTATACATTGTTTCTTCTTACTGAACAGTGAAAGTATTTATTTTGGGCTGGGAAAGTTACCCTGACCCTAACCAATGAGTACAGGCGGGGCATTGTGTATTCACTCCAAAAGCTGGAATCAAAGAACAATATCAGAATTCTAACAGTGTTAGAATTACTTCCAGGATTTGTCCAAAGAAACAGCAGGAAACGAAATAGAAAAACAAGCCATTTCCAAAAACTGATGTTTCTGTTACATTTAAAGTTTTAAATTTTCCTTTTCATCATAAAGTCATTATATGTTTAAAAGGCCATGATTGACCCACTAAACCATTAACTAGCACACCTTTACAAAAATAAAGCTAGTAGCTTGTTGGGAACTAAATTTATTCAAATCTTTCATTCTTTTAAAATCAGTAAGTGACTTACTATTTTATTCTCACAGTGGTAAATTACTGAAAGCCTGCCATAGTGCGGTTATTATTTAATCTTATGTCTTAGATTATATTTGATATAAAGAAAAAGTCTGTCCAAACCATCATCAAGATTTCAATTTACTATAATGAAGAAACCTGAGTTTGGATGTAGAAATAATTCATTTTTTCCTTCCTATCATACAGACGCAGTGAGGCTTCAAGCAGGATTCTATGGCTTAATCTGAGTTTTCTTTGAATATTAAGTAAATCTTAAATTTAAAGCAATTGTTGAAGGGTAAATGTTCCCAAAGCAATGTAAACGGTTATAAAATGTCTCATCAAAGACATCAGCAGCTCTTGTGAATTACATGAAATTTAACAATGCACAAAGGATCACCAGTTACACTGTGCACAAAGGGTTACAGACTCGTGCCTCACCTCTAGTATCAAAGCCATCTTCATATATTCTTTGATATGTATGCTTCATGAATTTCAGGCTCAAGTCCTTTTTTAAAAATGTATTTACTGGCTGTATACAGATATGCACTGACTTTCCAATGACTTTGGATAAATATGAATCAAAGATCTATACAAATCACAAACACAGATTACAAGAGATCTGAGGCAACAGTTTAGGAATCTGGGTTCGCCCTTCTCTAACTTCATGGCGAAAGACTGTTCCTAGGAACATCTTGTAGCCTAAGGTCCAGACAAAAATCCAATTTTAAAATCTTACTCTCAGCCCTTGAAAAGTAGAGCCTTTAGAAACAGAATGGTCTTAACCCTAGAGCACTGCCAAGTAGAATTTTCCAAAGACATGACCCAGGAAACAATTCATGAAGTAGCTTGTACCATCCATGTCACTGCAAAAATGTCTTCACTATTCGGAAGTTTTCATACTGTCATTTCACAACAGGATCAGCAGACACAGTGTTCTCAGGCAGGTCTCCATTGCTTGTTTTAGTTTCTTCTGGAGCGTAAGTGAAAATAACAATGGAAAAAGAAATTTAATGAATTAAGAAACAAATATAATTTGAAAAAATCTGTAACCATACTAGTAAATATATATATACACTATACACTAAATATATATATACTACTAAATTCCACTTTATATGATTGCATCCATCAAGTATTTTTTTAATGTCACAAATTATACCAAGTTTTCTTACTTAAAAATTTTTTTCTTTTAATTCAGGCTTTGACTGAAAGTATAGAGTTGAGAGACATTAACTACATCTTCTTCAATTACTTTTAAGACAGGATCTCTAACTGAACCTGGAGCTTGCTGCTTTAGCTAGACTGGCTGGCTAGCAACCCCCTGGGATCCACCTATCTCTGCTCACTCAGGGCTGGGCTTACGAACATGTGCCACCATGCTTGGCTTTTACATGTATGATGGGGATCTCAAGCCAGGTTCTCCAAGCACTTTACCTACCAAACCATCTCCCTGGCCCTTTATTTTTGGAGACTCTGCAACCCAGACTGACCCAGAGCTTACTACATAGCTTAGACTAGCCTTGAACTCAGCGATGTTTCTGCCTCAGCAGGTACAGACCACCACATCCAATTCATAATTTATTTTTAAAGTAGCTTATCATCATTTGTCATTAGAATGAATTATTGGCATTTTTGTGCAAAATGTAATATTCATTAACAGATGAAAAGTATGACACATGTATTAAGGAACTCACATCTCTGAGCAATCTTTAGCTGAACAATCTTAAACAGAATAGCGCACAGGGACCTGAGTGATATACATCAGCCTGTATCCTAGACAGTTCCTTAAAAACAGGACAAAGCAAGTCGTCCCCTGCCATAACACTGAAGGGTATAGGTGGCTGCTGTCTTAACACTTTAAGCCTTAAAACAAATGTGTAGCCTGATTGCAGTGTTCTTAGTCACCTGCAGTGGAAACATGGTTATAGCACCACAAAATGGCTCAGCCAGTTTGTGTTAATCTTGAATATGAATCCAACATAATAGGTACAAATGTTCACCTAGTATCTTCCATCTAACATCCTGACATCATTTTTTAAGCACATGCTGATGACTCAGTCCAGATTTTAAAAATACCTGGACATGCTAATAAATAGCACTGATAAGCAATATTTAATATGCTCAACATTGACCAGAAGAAACTAGTTCACCTAAGTATCTACCCAATGAGTAGCCTCTACTCACTATGAAAAAAGGGGGAGGGAGGCTTTAAAACACGGAATAAGGATAAATACAAATTTTGTTTTATCAAATATTTTATATCTTGATCTATGAAAAACATGACATGGATAATAAAGGATCAACTAGTAAAACTCTAAAGGATCAACTAGTTCTTATACCTAACTAAAACCATTCAAGAAAAATGATTTATAATTTCCATGACAGAAAAATAGAAAATATCCATTTCTCAGGGAAGACAATTATTCCTAAATGACAATTCTGAGAGAAATGGAGACATTTGCTATAAATACTGAACAATGCTCTTACACAAGCAAATGTAGAAATACTTTTCCATCATTTTAAATCGAATAGGATGGATACAATCCTTAGTGACTTGGATTACTGAAATGACTATCAGTTACAGCTGTTCTCTGCTGCAGAGTCTCCAGGGCCTAACAAGCAGGTGGGAGGCTGTTTACCATGACACTGAACAGCCCAGAAGTTTACGCCTCTGTATGCACTGCTCTATAATCAACCACAGCTGTCCTCAGCTACTGTTAACCACCTCCCCTAATTTGTTTCTTCTAACCTGATACAGGTTGAACAGTGAGTGGAAAAAAAAAAAACTGCTCTTGTTAAATTTTACCTCAGGTGAACTAGGATGGGCTTAAAGAGTGATCACAGAGTGAACGGAGCAAAGGAAACCTTCCTTCAGTGTCACAGGCGATCCATGTGGGCATTAGGTAACTTTAAGACTCATTTCTAGGTGTGTACTATTTTCTAAAAGATTAAGAAAACTAAAAATCTGACAAAAAACCTGGAGCACGGCATCTACTGCTAAGACTCACTGCCCCTCCCTGTACACCACGGCTGACCTTCCTTCTCTTTCTTTTCTTGGTTCTCTTCAGCCGCCGTCTTGTCTGCTCTGAAGAAAATTCTTGCACTGCTTAGTGAGAAATACAGCAGTTCAAATTCCTGCATGAGTAAATTTGAAATAAAAGGTGAAATATTTACAGCAAAATATTTTAAAAATTAGTATTTTAATGTCTCTTATTTTTAAAAGCTCTATTGGAAATCATAAATACAGAAAGTGAATTAGTAGCCTGTCCATTTTTTGGCATATGTATATATGCATGTTCACTAGTGTAGGTGGGTGCACATGCACGTGGGTGTGCATGGGTGTGGACACCCAAAGTTAACATCGAGTTATCTTTCTAAATCATCTACCCTTGATGTACTGAGGCATGGTCTCTCACTTGAACCTGAAGCTCAATGATTCTGGCTAGTTTAGCAAGCCACTCACTGAGGGGATCCTGTGTCTGCCTTCCAAGTATAAGGATCACAGGCAGCTTACATGTCTACCCAGCTTTTACATGGGTTCTGGGGATCTGAACTCCAGTCCTCATTGCAGAACTAGCACTTGATCCACTGAGCCATCTCCTCTGGCCATCAATTTTTATGATCAAATGGCTCCCAAATACTGACTCTACAATGGATTCTGTTTACCACTACCCAGCTCACTTGCTAAAATGGGGTTTCCATGTGGCTTCTGGTTTTCAGATATCAACTATAATAATGCACACCAAAAAGTAAGTCTGAGGTATCTGAGTCTTGATTCCTCTACCTGTAGATAGACCTCCAGTCGCTTCTGAGTGAGGTTCATGGTCTGTAGCAGTTTTTCATCTTGACTAGTTGACTGTACATTCTGTTGCTTAGCAACTGCTCTTATCTCCTTTATGTATTTCTCTCTAACAGACTGGAACCAATGAAGTGAATCAAACTCCTGGTACTGGTCCAAAAGCTTTAGAATATAAGCCACACCTACAGTCATTAGCAAAACCAAAATTTAAATTACAATGAGTACAGAAACTGTATCTTACTCCTTCACTAAAACTCCAAGCACTAAGCTGGCCATTGTGAATGAACACTCTTTGAAGTCACATTTCAAAGCATAAATGAGTTAAGTTAAACAGAATTTCTTGTTAGGTCCCTTAAGCTTTAAAAAAAGTGAAAGTAGGCGCTGGAGAGATGGTTCAGTGGCACTGGCTGCTTTCGCAGAGGACCCAGGTTCAGTCCCAGCATGCACATGACAGCTAACGACCATCCATAACTCCAGTTCCAGGGGATCCGACGCCCTCTTCTGACCTCCATGGGTGCACTGACCTACATGTAAGCAATACACTCATACACATAAAATAAAAATAATAAGTATTTTTTTTTAGAGTCAAAGTATAAAAGACAATGACAAAAAACCAAGAATAAAATAACCATGAAAACCAACGGAAAAATCAAAGCTGTACATGCTAAAAAATTTCCAAAGCTAAAACAAACAGAAGGTGAGGAAGTTATAGTAGAAACTAGTGAAACTAAGTGTAAGATGCTAAAATTGTAAAACCTCAACAAAAACAAGCCTAAATAGGTCAAACCAGACAAGTATGAAACTACACCAAAAGGATATTAAATAACAGTGTGTATTTCTTACAGTATAATAGTAAAGTATTTTCAATCAGATGGTCTTGTTTAAAAACAAAACCTGGGCTGGGTGTGGAGGTGCACGTCTTAAATCCCAGCACTCAGGAGGCAAGGGTAGGCAGATCTCAGTGAGATCAAGGCTAGCCTGGTCTACATAGCAAGTTCCAGGTCGGCTGGGGCAACAGGGAAACTGTCTCAAAAAATCGAAAACAAAAACCAAAACCTAACAGTAGGCATTGTTCATGAAAAACAATTCTGTAAAGAGCACATAAATTTTATTTTCAAACAACTGTTTCTAAAACCCATTTTACGGTAAACACAAAAGTGATGGGAAAATAGTTCCATTAAGCTTACCCATGGCAAAACCATCATCAGTAAAGGCAGCTCCTATTTTATTTTTTTTATTCAATTTCTCTTTGCAACTAATGGAATGTTCTACAAAGTTGAGAGTCTAAAAAGAGATAAGATACAGAGAAACAATTGGGCTAATAAAATTTTCAGAATTTAGTTGCTATAAAAGACATTTCAAAAATTATAAGCAGAATCTACCTCAGATAAACTGTCTCTTGGCGAGGGCACAAATCCCTACATCTCTTGATGCTTCCAAGTCCTCTGAGTGCTCCCTCCATGACTACTTAACCCTAAAATAGTGCCCTGTAAATGTTGCTCACTGGAAGCTAGTATGCACATTTTAGAGATGAGAACACTGAGCCTTGGGGAATTTAGTATTTAATCCAAAGTCAGACACAAACACAGAAAGCAGAAAATCTAATCTCCTTTACCTCAAACACAAGCACTCTCAATCACATGCAAAGCAGTCCTTCCTTCCTTCCTTCGGCCTCCTGAGTTCATTCTATTTAGTAGTCCTCTGGCTGAAGGGTCAATTTGTCAAGAGTACTTCTCTTGAAAATTCAGCTTTTCCAAAATACCTTATCTAGCCAAATCATTTATTCAAAACATTTACTGAAGCTTACTATAAAGCAGGCAGTAAGTCTACAGGATAGAAATGATCACCATCTGGATACACACTGAGCAATGTTGGCAGAGGTAGAAATGATGTACACTGTCCAGTACAAGAAGCCGCTAGCTGCACATTGTCAACAGCTCTTGAAATGCAACTGAGACTAAACTTTCATTTTATAAAATGTTAATTAATTTAAAATAAGTAGCCGCATCTGGATACACATGGGCAAAACAGCACTACAGAGGTACAGAGAGCACTGACAAAAAGTAACACTACACAGTGGGAAAAAGGTTTCACTGTTAATACTTGTACAATCATTTGGCAAGCAGGTATTTTTGAAATCCTTTCAACTGCTTTTTAAGTCTTTTTGGGGGCAGCTCATTATATTTATCACTTTTTCGGATTTAGACTATAAAGTTAAGCATAAAAACAGCATCCTATGTCTTTGTAGTACTCTAGTCTATAACCGAACTTTGCAAGAATCTACTCTTCTAGTCACCACTGTCTGTCATGGCCTGAATATACTGCCCTCCAGACCGAAGAAATGGAAGGAGACCCAACCCATGTCAGCTCCAGCATTACCAAGTGAGACACCTGGAGTATGGACACTCATCAGCTGCATATCAGCATCGCTGCTACATCACAGTTAGAAAAACTGTAATAGTAAACAGACGTAGAAAATAGAAAATACACAAAGAAAAGGGCTGTCTATAGAGCACCAGCTATTTCTAATAGGTGATGATGCTCATATATGTAATTAACAATTCAGGCAAAAAAGATGAAAATTTTTAAATTTTGGAGTTTTTGTTGTTTGAGACAGCATCACACGTAGTCCAGGCTAACCTCAAACTCTATGCAGCCAACTCCCAATCCCCTTGCTTCCACCTCCCAGGTGAAGGGATTATAAGCATGGACTATATCTCATTTATGTAGTGCTGGGGATAGAACCCAGAGCCTTATTCATGCTAGCTAGGCAGGCACTCCGCCCAGCAAGCTGTAGCTCCAGCCTGTGAAAAATTCTTTACCCAAATAGGAGGTGAGAAAAAAAAAAGCCTAGTGATACTTAAATTTTAGAGCTATATACATTTAGAATTTTAAAGAAAACTTTGTTATAGAAACTGTTAGGGAAAAGTAGCATTTATTGTTAATATGTATCTCTCAAAACTCTTGAGTCCATTTCCCTCACTGGAACAACTGCTTTGATAATGTAATTTTTGATAACTTCAGCTATTTTTAGACAGCCAGCAACTATAGAATTAGAGAAGAAAATATTATACATTCTAGGAGAAAGAACTAAAAATTTATTCTAGGTATTAGCATTTACAACTGAATACACAGAGGCTCTCCCAAATAATAGGCTTTTAAAAGGTATTTTGGAACAGGGCTGGAGAGATGGCTCAGGGGTTAAGGACACTGTCTGTTCTTGCAGAAGACCCAGGTTCGAATTCCAGCACCCACATGGCAGCTAACAACTGTCTGTAACTCCAGTTCCAGGGGATCCGACACCTTCTTCTGTCCTCCGCAGGCACTGCACGACATGGGTGCACTTACATACAGGCAGGCAATACATGCATACACATAAAAATTTTTTTTAAAAAAAATGTTTTGGAACAAACTTCATATTGTAATAAAGTTAGTCTATGTTAAGCACTTAAAATGATTATATGGTCTAATTCTGTCCAAAGATCCTATAGTATACATGTAATGATAATTTAAAAGCACTAGGATTTCTCTCCCCATTATTAACGAACAAGAACCTATCAACTATATACTTCCCACATAGCTAGTAAGAAAAAGTTCAAAGTTCTAATCGATAACCAGTGTTTTTTTTTTTTTTTTTTTTTTTTTTTTTTTGTCTTTTTGAGACAGGGTCTCCCTGAAGCCTCAGCTGGCCTCAAACTCATAGAGATCCACCTGCCTCTGCCTCCCAAGCACTGGGATTAAAAGTGTGCACAACCACACCTAGCTGATAATCAATATTTTATTTACGGCCAGAAAGTCACTAATAGTCTGTGCACTTCATGATACAAAGTAACTGAATCTACTTCTTAATGCCTATTAAGAACTCGTTTCAGGCTCTGAAAATACTCACTAGAGGAGGGACAATGATATAGAAGTTTCGGAGATGTATATTCTTTGGTCTTCGAAATTCTGGAGCAAAAACATCTACAAGCATTTTGAAATATTCTGTGCCTTCTGCAGAATTTCGTGTATGATCACTGAGGACTGCATCCAAATGCCTACAAAACAAAACAAAATATTCCTTGGTTCCTATTTCAAAGGCACAGCTTTTAAAATTCCATCTCTTACTAGTTAGATAATGCCACTCCAAAGCAGGAAATTTCCTTGGACTTTAAAATGAACTCATTTTCTTATAGGCAGAAACAAATCAGCATTATTTCATTAACTTAATCCCTAAAGTAGAACAGAGAATCCTAGGGCTTAAATAATGCAGTTTGTATTTCTTATTTTCATTAAAAAAATTTTTTACACTCTCCTGGCCCGCTCTCCCGCCCTCAGGCCTCTCTTGGGGTAAGTCTACTGTGCAGCCCTCCGCGCCTTGACTCGGCCAGCCGCGCTCACCCTTCCATCTCCCCCACTGTTCTCTACTCCTAGCTTGGGCCCTGTGCCATTCCTAGTCTTGGGGCCCCAGACACCTGGGGAGCCAGTGCTGATTCCTGACCCTGTTCACCCCAACCGGCTTGGTGCCTTCCTTGGGCCCCAGGAGCACTGCCTCCGGACCCGGCCCCCCCTTCACCTCTCTCTGCTTCCCCCAACCTGTACCACTGGCTAACTCTCCTGGCCTGCTACCCTATCCTCAGGCCTCTTGGGGTGGGTCCATCGCGGAGCCGTCGGCGCATTGACTCCCCCGGCCTCATTCACCCTTCCATCTCTGCCACTGTTCTCTGCTCCTGGTTTGGGCCCTGCGCCATTCCTGGTCTTGGGTCCCCAGACACCTGGGGAACTGGTGCTGCTTCCTGATCCTTTTCGCCCAGGCCAGCTTGGTGCCTTCCTTGGGCCCCAGGAGCGCTGCTTCAGCGGGACCTGGCCCCGCCCTCACCTCTCCCTGCTGCCCGGACCTGCACCACTGACTAACTTTCCTGGCCCGCTCTCCCGCCCTCAGGCCTCTCTTGGGGTAAGTCTACTGTACAGCCCTCCACGCCTTGACTCCGCCAGCCGCGCTCACCCTTCCATCTCCCCCACTGTTCTCTACTCCTAGCTTGGGCCCTGTGCCATTCCTAGTCTTGGGGCCCCAGACACCTGGGGAGCCAGTGCTGATTCCTGACCCTGTTCACCCCGACTGGCTTGGTGCCTTCCTTGGACCCCAGGAGTACTGCCTCTGGACCTGGCCCCGCCCTCACCTCTCTCTGCTTCCCTGGTCCTACAACACCTGCCAGCCTCTTTCTGGGGCTAACAGCCCCTTTCTGGGGCTCTGAGGCTTACCTTGCCTCTCCCTGATCCTTTGCATCCAGTACAACCCAGTTACTCAATCCACTCCCTGGGAAATCTTGGGGCTTATTCCCACCCCATCAGCCTTTGCATCCCTGTGTGGCACAGCCACCGCCAGGGTCTCAGGTCAGTCCAACACCCAAGGTCCTGAGGCCAAAATCATTCTTAGAAGATTCCAGAGCCAAGGAGAAAGTCTGAAAACTTCTGACCCACATTAGAAGTGGGCCACGGCGGAACTCCTGAAGACAAAATCAGTCCAGCCACAACAATATAAAATCAAAAGAGGGAACCAGAAGCTTAGACGAACCAGCTCTTCATACCCAAAAAGTAAACCACAAAGACATACAAAGTTCAAAAAAAGAAGCAGAACTAAACCTGAAGGCCTGAGTATCACACAAGTCAGAAACTACAAAAGAAATTCACATGTCAAAATCACAGAGAAAAAATAA
>NW_008346683.1:6548760-6576018 GCF_000622305.1 Nannospalax galili
TAGTGGGAGAGGAAGGCTGTCTACCTGACGAGTTTGTATTCATGCTCAGATGCCGAGGAGCTCAGAAGGTGGGTGGGTGACTGTGACTAGTGATAGTCATGGATATAGAGATTAGAAATGTATGTGAAAACGTCTCAATGTCAATTCCCTTGGAATGAATTTTTCTGGACGAAACTGTGTGTTTTGACAACGAAGTGGAGATCTTTTTTAAACGTTGGAACCTCATTTAATTTTATGTCTTATAGAGTTTATAATGAGTAAAAGATTGTATAAGCGTAATAATTCATAATTAAACCGAAAAATGTACAGCCAATTTTGAAAGAGATGTACCCTAGCTCAGAAAAATGTTATTGAATAGGTTAATGCTGTTGTAATGAAATGCTTCTTCTAATTAAAAATAAAAAAATAAAAAAAATAAAGGGGCTAGAGAGATGGCTCAGCGGTTAAGAGGCTAAGTAGCTGTTCTTGAAGAGGACCCAAGTTCAGTTTCCAGCACCCACATGTTGGCTAACAATGGTTCACAACTTCAGTTTTAGGAGAATCAGAGACCTCTTCTGACCTCCACGGGCATTGCACGATACCTCATTTAATTTTATGTCTTATAGGGGCTATACTGAGTACTATATTGTATAACCGTAATAATTCAACTGTAAACCTAAAAATGTACAGCCAATTTTGTAAGAGGTGCAGCCTAGCTCAGAAAATTGTTATTGAATATGTCAATGCTGATGTAATGAAATGCTTCTTCTAAGTATGTGGTTATTAAAAAATAAAAATTTTTTTACATTTATTTATTGTTATGTGTGTGTGAGTGTGTGCATGCATGTGTTTGCACGCACATGGCAATCATGCAATGTGGAGATGTCAGAAGACAACCTGTGGGAGTCAGTTTTCTCCTTCTACCATGTAGGTTCTGGGGATCAAACACAGGTCATTAGGTTTAGTAGCACACACCTTACTGAGCTATCTCACTGGCAAATATTTATTTAAGCATTATTTTGTGTATTTGTATGTGTACTGGGGGAGGGGGCGTCCCTCATGTTTTCTGGGCTGACTGGAAGCTGCTACTTGCTTCCCCTGCCCAGCATCACAAGAGAAAATCACAGCACATATTGCTTGTTCAAGAAAAGAACCAAATTCAAAAATTAGAAATACAGTTTCTACTGCATGTTATTATCATAAAGTTAAAATTAAGATAAGCCAGAGACCATCTGTATATTCCACTCTTTCTTAAAAGTATGCTATTAACTTCTATCCAAGGCCTCAATTTATTATATAGGATGAGGAGGTCACCTCCACTACCTCTGTGAATAATCTATTCATTATTATAAAACCGTGAGTTCTTAACTTCACCTAGCATGTCCTTGACTCCACTTATTGTCAGGCATTCACTCCTCTGCACAAATCTGGAACTTGCAATTGGCAGTTAGTTTCACTCTAGAGAGATCAGTTAAGAGAGAATATCCCACTCTAACTTCCTTGGACTGCTTCCAAGTATTTTTGGTATAAATGATCATCAATCTGAAGAAACTGACATTGTTTAACAAGAAGTAATTGTATGATTTTCTTTCTCTCATATACAAGCCATAAACAATTTTAATCATTTACAGGCACAATTTTTCAAACTCCTTATTAACTGTGCCTAGCTTGTCATCGGCAAAGACTTACGCTATCTAGTAGACTATTCCAGAGCAAAGCTCCTGTGTTGGGGTCTTACCCTCGCTAAAATGTGAAAACACACGGGTGCGCGCGCGCACACACACACACACACACACACACACACACACACACACACACTTTCTAATGTATTTTGCTTTGAAAATGTCAAGCCTATCAAAAAGATAAAGTACAGAATATCCCTGTATAGCCTTAAACTAGATTAAACTTAATCATTTACACTTTTTCTGTTTTTCTGAAACATCTCAAAACTGCATGCCTCATACCATTCAGCACATAAACACTTCATCCAGAATGAACTCTCTTAAGAACAAAGACATTTCCAATAGGTCCACAATAAAAAGAATAAAATACAGTGGGTACATAGAGAGAAAAAAATATAAATGGAACATTATCTAATATACAATCCATGTTCCAATCTCCCTAATCACGCCCCATATATCTCTTACAGATCTTTTGTTGTTGTTGTTATCTGGGATGTAAGGACCACCCATTACATTTCCATCACCAGGTCTCCTTACTCTTCTAACCTAGAAGAGTGCTCTTACCTAAGCTTTGGCTTTCCTGACCTTTGCTTTTTCTAGGGTCTAGGTCAGGTTTTATAGAATGTCCTATTGTGGATTTCTAAGACTCTTCCTCACAGTACATTGAGAGTAAACACATCTGGAAAGAACATAAACTAGGCACTTGCCATTACACTGCATCAAGAGGCCACATACTGTCAGTCACCACTACTATTCCAACCCTCTACCAAAGTAGTAGGTGCTCTTAACCACTGAGCTAAGTTTGATCTGCTGGTTAAGGTGGGAGACACCTCTTTATTATTAATAAAAATTTTATGGGACAGTTTTTCAAAATGAATCCTCTGGTTCTCCCAAGACATGCAGTGTTTAAGTGTTACAGTGCTGATGACAAGCTATTGATTGTTTCCCCCAAATCTTTTCTCTTACATTAGCTGGCATTCTTCTTTAAAACTGAAGAGCAAGAGAGAGTGAGAGAAAGAAAAAGAGAGAGAGAGAGAGAAAGAAAAAGAGAGAGAGAGAGACTTACATTCTCCTCCTCTAACTGTATTTTCACTGTGAGTCACAATTAAGAGTTAATTTTTTTTTTTTTAATTCTTTTTCTTTCTTTTCTTTTTGATCTTTTTTGAGACAGGGTCTCCCTGTAGCCCCAGCTGTCCTGGAACTCATTAGGTAGACCAGACTGGCCTCGAACTCAAGAGATTCAGCTCCTTTGCCTCTGCCTCCCAAGAGCTGGGATTAAAGGTGTGTGCAGCCACAACAGGTGAATTAATTTTATTTTTAATTATCTGTATGTGTGCGTGTCTCTGTGCAGGTAAGTGCACATCAGTGTGGGTGCCTGAGGAGGCCAGAGGCAATGGATCCCCCAGAAGCTGAAATTACAGGTGGTTGTGAGCCACCCAGCATGGGTGCTGGGAACTAAACTCCAATCCTCTGCCAAAGTAGTAGGTGCTCTTAACCACTGAGCAATCTCTCCAACCCCATGATTTTTAAAAAATTTAATGTTTGACAACCTACTTTTATCATTCTTCTTAACAGTTCAACTCTCTGTACTTTATTCAGAGGGTGTCCTAAACACATTCCTAATAATTCTTCCTCTCTCAGGTTTTAAGTTATGTTATGAAATTACCAAGACTGTATATTGGCACACTCTGATGAAATAACTACTAACTACATAAAGTAAAATTAAATGAAACTTAAAATCTAGCCCCCCAGTCCCATTTGGCACACTTCAGGTATTAACAGGCACCAACACTGCAGTAGGGGCTACGCTGGACAGCTCTGCTCTAGATGACATAAAAGGAAGGACTAGGAATCCAGAAGAGCATTAATTAGCAAACAGAACCACTTCCAAAATAAAAAGCAGGTAAAAGTCATTTTTAATCATTTATTTATGTGTCTGTTTATGCCTGTGTGTACGACTGCCCTCGAAGGTCAGAAGACAGCAACCGGATCCCCTGGAGCTGTCCCAAGTGGGTGTTGGGAACTGAATTGCAGTCCTCCACAAGAGCAGCAAGTGCTTTTAGCACTGAGCCATCTCTCCAGCACTGGTTAGGCCTTCTTTTTCTTATCTAACTCCTTAAGACTGGTTGTTTAAACCTGCTGTATTTCAGACTGTAGCACGTGACTGGTGGCTGCCACATTGGACAGCATATTTTTGGTGAAGCTGGAAAGATCTTAGAATGCTATAATCTTTTAAAAACAATGTATTTCATAAATTGAAACCATAATTTACATAAAAAATATTGTCATATAAATCACTGCCTTCTAGTCTTGTTCTTCATACTTTTAAACTTCCAAATTTAGATTAATCCAAAATTAACATACCTTGCTGCTTTTAGTGTTTCTTCTGCAAGACCTTCCTCTTTTACTAGTTCTTCAAAATTTACAATATCTTCAAGATCAGGCACAAATCTACATAAGAATTTGAGAAGGAATTTATCAGAGGCAAATAAAATATATGCAACTGACACAAATATGAAAACAGTACTACAGAATACTCAAGAAATCTTAACTATGAAATTAGGAAAAACTTTGTATTTCAGTAATATTGTTAATAAGACCACTTTAGTTCCAAATCAAATGTTATACATGATTACATTTTAATACTAAAAAGTCATGCAACCTTTAAGTTCCTTCATAAGCTATCTGATAAAAAGCAATACATTATAACCCTAAGATAAATTTTTACAAGCATAATTCATAAAGTCTTAAATTTTAAGGAGAATAAAACTTTGGCTGGGAAGATTAATGCTTTTCTTCACTGGGAAGAAAACAGGTTTGCTGAGTAGACTGCATGGGGCCACAGGCTGGACAGAGTAACAAGAGTCCCACTCACAACCTCAGAAAAAATTAACAAGAACCAACACTCACTCTAGAGTGTCACAAAACAGATTAAATCATGCAACTACTAAATGGCATAAAGTAAAAATGTTTTTGTCCATACCTAATGGCATTGCTGCTACAGTGAAGACCACCAGATCTTATCATTCGTACGTAGCCCATAGCATTACCTTTAAAAACCACACAAAAAGCACAGCTTTACATAAACAACCAAGAATCAGGAAGACAGTCACATACAGTAGTCAACTGAAACATTTGTACTCTTAAGAACCAAAATATTCTGTTATATTTTGCTTTATTTTAATGTTATTTTGTTTTTTGTTTTTGTTTTTGAGGCGGGGTCTCACTATGTAGCGCTCTGGCCAGCCTGGAACTCTTCGCAGGCCAGAGATCAGTCTGCCCCTGCCTCTCAAGTGTTGGGATTACAGGTATGCACCAGCACATCTGGCCCTCTGCTGTATTTTACTTTACTTCTTGTTCCACAAAAACCAAAACTGCTACAGTTTTCTACATTTAAAATATAGTTTGATTTAGATATGAACATTGTAATTATTTCAATTGATAAACTAAACTCATTAAATGCTGGTCTTGTTAAAATGGTCGAGCATTTTTAAAGTACAGTATCAATATCAATAACCTACCCTGCCCACACACAAAATGAAGCGGTATCAAGAAATCTTTATTTGGTGTTTCCCAAATTTCCTTCTCTAGCCTGGTTGACTCTGATCGCTAGACTTTTTTTTCCTTCACTTTTTTTTCCTCTTTTTGAGACAGGGTCTCCCTGTAGCCCCAGCAGGCCTGTAACTCAGCAGGTAGACCAAGCTGGCCTCAATCTCACAGAGATCTGCCTGCCTCTACCTCCCGAGTACTGGAATTAAAGGTATGTGCCACCACGCCTGGCTCTTTTTAAAAAAATTGTTTATGTGTATGAGTGTTTTGCCTGCGTGAATGTTAAGTGCACCTACAACAGGCAAGCAGTGCCCACAGAGGTCAGAAAACAGCATTGGATCCCTGGAACTCAAGCTACATACATTGTTAGCTGCCATAGGGTGCTGGGAACCAAACCTGGGTCCTCTCCAAGAGCAGTGAGTGCTCTTAACCACTGAGCCATCTCTCTAGCCCTGATCTCTAGACTTTTATCCAGTAGTCATACCAACATACCTAAGAATTAAAATTTTTAATTGTGCCCAAGACAAACTCAAAATTTTTATCCCCAATTATATTTCCTATTTCAGAACTGGCAATTATTGGTATCCTTTCAGTTGCTTAGGATAAACTGCCTTGAAGTTGTCCCTGGCACCTTTTTTCCTTCACATTTCTTATCTCACAGTGAACAAACTACACTGGCTCTGCCTTGTTCAATCCGCAGAAGCGAGGAGAATGAGAGGAAAGAAACAAAGCCAGCTATCACCACCGTATCTTGTCTAGACCACAGCAATGTACAATGGCTTACTGACTTCCTACTTCCACCTTTAGCATCCCAACATGCCCTCCAATCTTCTACCAACCTAGTGATTCCTCAGACTAAGTTGGGGCATATCATGTCTTTTCTGAAAACTATACAGTAGCTCCATCTCAGAAGTAAATCTGCTCTTCATGTAATCAAGCCTTGCATGACCCTCCCCGAGGCTGCTGTTCCATTTTGTGCCTTGCCACTCGGGTCTTCATTAACTTCATTCTGAATTATTCTGTAAAAATGCTGAGGAGACTCAGGGCTTTTGCACTTTCTGTTGCCTCTGTCTGGTATTATCTTTCCACACATACACATAAGCTTATTCAATCCCATTATTTGTGTCCCTACTTAAATGTCACCTCCTGAAAGTTTTTCCTGAACATCACTGCATAGGACTACTCAGTCCATTACATTCTATCTAGAGTTTATCAAGACACCTATCTTTTGGACTGCCTCTTTCCCATCAAGAATGAGGATCCATGAGTATAACATCTGACTTCTTCACTACTCCATCCTTCAAGCCAACATGTCCTGACACATAGTAGGAATTCAATATAGAACTGAACTGAACTAAATTATTTGGGAGAAAAGGCAGGTCAAAAGAAGCAGATAGTATTTCATAACCATTGCAGAAACAATGTTTCAATGCTAATATTACACAGCAGGTATCACGATCTGTTACAGTATATCCCAATTATTTCTTGCGTTTTATATGAAACATGCATCCTAGAAAAATTAAATACCAAGCCTGGTGTGGTGGCACACACCTTTAATCCCAGCACTAGTGAGGCAGAGGCAGGCGGATCTCTGAGAGTTTGAGGCCAGCCTGGTCTACATAGTGAGGTCCAGGCCAGCTGGGGCTATAGGGAGACCCTGTCTCAAAAAAAAAAACAAAAAAACCTAGTTTGACTGTTTTCATCCAATGCTGAATGATTACTGATTAAAATATGAGAGGCTAGCTTGGAATAGTGACTAAAAGCAAAAGTCCTAAACAGACTACCAAAGTTCAAATCCAGATTCTACCATTTGTTAGCTGTGGCCTAGATCAAATTATAAAAATATCTGTATGTCAATGTCCTCATCTGCTAAATTAAGCTCTAAAAGGCATAGACTTTGTTTACTGTCATATCACCAGCACCTAAAATATGTATTTGTCCTAAATAAATCTTTTAAGATGAATAGAATACTTCACATACATGGGGATTTTTACACATGAAACTGTTATTTTAATAATGAAATGGAGCTCTTTTTTAAAGGTTAAAACCTCATTTAATTTTATGTCTTATAGGGGTTATACAGTTATATTGTATAACTGTAACAAGTCAAATGTAAACCTAAAAATTTACAGCCCATTTTGAAAAAGATGCATCTTAGCTCAGGAGTATGTTACTGAAAACATACAAAGGCACAGCACTGAGTAACATTAAATGTTAGCAGTTGCTATTTCAGCAGGCAGATCATTCAACAAAAGACTTCTCTTTCATATGTTGGGCCTGGTGGTGCATGACCGTAATTCTAACACTCAGGAGGCAAAGGCAGGAGGACTGTGGCAAGATTCAGAGAAGCTTGCTGGTCTACACAGTGAATTCCAGCTAGCTAGAGATACGTAGCAAGATTGTCTCAAAAAATAAAATAAATAAGCCACATTTTACTTTGCTCTCCCAGCTCTTTTGACTCCTTTTCTCAAGGCAGACAACAGACTCAAAAACACACTAGAGTGCTTTATAAGTAGAGTAAAAGAATTTGTATTTTTAAAGAAGACAGAATAAGATGCTGGAATAAAGTGAAGCAATAGCATTTCCCAACTGTTATGATAGTCTAAGTGACATTAGGTGGCACAGAAAAGAATGTGGAACACGTATTTCAGTGTCATGTATACTGAGGTGAATTAAAGGAAAACTAACATTCTAAAGCCTACAACTTAAGAAGTTCCTTTTTCTTAGGTATAATTATACTTTCACAAAATATTTTCAAGTGAAACAAACAGCAGAGGTGAAACTCTAGTAACTGTTTTGGTTACTAGAGTTTGGTAATAATAATAATAATAATAATAATAATAATAAGTTTAAGAAACACTGCTGTAGGGACTGGAGAGATGGCTCAATGGTCAAGACCATTTACTGCTCTTCCAGAGGACCCAAATTTGGTTCTTAGCACCTGCACTAATGGCTCAAGATCACCTGAAAATTCAGCTCCAGGGGCTCCAATGCCCTCTTCTGGCCTTTGTGTGCACCTGCACACATGTAGCAATATACACACAGACATACAGACACACACACACACGAATAAAAAAATGAATCTTTTAAAAAGAAAAAAAAAAAAAGACACTGCTCTAAAAGGATAGCTTTAAATCTGAAGTCCCTAGTCCCTAGCTTTGAATATCTGGACTACAACGTAAGCATATGGGTATCAGGTCTGGGGGATGAACCCAGAATTTTAATCAGATTCTCACAGTTAAGTACTGCTCAAAATCTGAGAACTAATAAGATATAAAACATTCTCTGACAGCTGGGCATGATGGTGCACACCTTTAATCCCAGCACTTGAGAGGCAAATACACATAGATCACTGTGAGACTGAGGCAAGCCTGGTCTATACAGTACATTTCAGGCCAGCTAGGGCTACAAAGACCTTGCCTCAAAAGAAAGAAGTCTCCTGAAAGAAAATAGTACCTGTTGGGCAATATCTCACATTAAATGGTTTAAGATTAAAAAACAATTTTAAAAAGTAAGGTTCTCTAAATTCTCCTATGCAGCACAAAAGGAACATCAATTTCAAACCAAGTACTCTATAAAACTTAAGCTAGCAGTCAATGACTTCAAATGTTTCTACACGTTCTCATTGTCAATTTAAAGCCTCTTGGCTGTTTGCATCCCTAGGCCTAGATTACTTGGCAAAACTGATGCTTAGTAAGTAAATGTTTGATAAATCAATTAATCCATCTTAGGTGGCATTATTTTTCCAAAATATAGTAAGATTTTATTAACTGCTGATGGCAATTAAACTGTCAAGGATGTAAAGGACTACTGAACTTACAGCTAGGATTTAGATGTCAGCACCACTTTTTATTTCACAGGGTTACTGTGTTGACACTAACAGAGATAACAAACGTGAACAGCTCAAAGAAGTGTAAGATCTTGTTAATCTATGAATTTAAATGTAGTTCTTCCCTTTAAATATTATATACTATATTTCAGAAGCAGTACAAATCCTATACACAAGTATAAAATGACACAGCACTGAAAAATTACATTTAACATGTAATCTTTGATTAAATTTACAAAATTGCTTTCATTTAAATATTATATGTTGTTACATTTAGGTTATAAATATAAATCTATTTTAAAAGCCCCTAACAGTGCCTTGAACAGACTAAGTACCCAGTAAGTACATGCCAGCAAACTGTTAATTATGAATGAAATCTTAGACAGTATTTCCTAAGTAAATTCCAATTTAATTTGACACACTATTTAACTTAACAGTCTATCAGTAGTTTCAATATAATAGTTTGATAAAAACGACAACAACAAAAAACCCAAAAACTGATTCTGCTGAGCATGGTGGCACATGTCATTAATCTCAGCACTTATGAAGCAGAAGCATGAAGATCTCTAGAAGTTCGAGGCCAGACTGGTCTACAAAACGAGTTGCAGGCCGGTTGGGGCTACATAGTGGGACTGTGTCAAAAAGGAAAAGATACCAGTGGAATGAAGCCAAAGTGTTTACATGACATTAGCATGACCTGCTTAATACACACAGAATGTATGATTATAGTATTCGTATTTTATTTCCCAACACTTTCAGTAACTTACCAATTTGGCTGATGAGTTGCCTGAACTGATCAAGGTAGCTCTGCCCCTCCGGTGTAATTCCCAGTTTTCTTATTCCACGATTGAATTTTTCTGCTCTATCAAAAGGATACTAGAGAGATAATTTTAAGACTATCTTAGGCCCTTAAAGCACATAATGCCTACCAAATAGGTCATGTCACTCTCACTGTCATTTTCAGTTCCTATTCTATTATTCTGGGGATCCAACCCAGGGTCTTACGTATGGTGGACAAGGCACTCTTCCCAGGAGGTCTATCCCCAGACCAGAAAAACTGCATACTTACAAATCATTGGTGGGAAATCAACACTGCAGTGTTTCTGGAGTGTTGGGCAACGAGTGCCAGAAACCTTAAACACTCACTCTCATTCAGTGTTCTAGAAATCCTTTACAATCCAATTCACTGTTCTAGAAATCTATGTTTAAGAGTGCTATCTGTAGTATTGTTTGTAAGAGTAGATGAAAAACTAAAATATTCATAAACTGAAGGTTAAGTAAGTTATGGTATACAGATATACATACATATATGTATATATATAAGTAATGAGGTAGATCTATATGCAGACATTAAGAACACAATTCAAAACAGTATCATAGTATTGCTCCACTTTTGCAATAAAAAAGCAAGCTCTATAGATGTGCAGAAGTACTACATGTTTATTGTGAAAAGGGCACTGAACTATACTGTTAACAGCAATGGCCTCCAGAAAATGAAGAAGAAAAATGAGGGAGGACTCTGATCAATGCACTAGGCACTGTTTAAATGTTTCAAAATAAACATGGTATTGCTATTATTCCAAAATAAGGAAAAGTAAACTGGGCCACAGTATCGTTTACTGCTCCCTCATGCTTAAACCTAGAGAGAACATAAAAAGTAGGAAATGATAAGGGAAAGCAGAGGAGAGTGGCAGATGCCAGACATAGGAGGCAGATAAAGATTTTAAAAACTAAAGCTTCATAGAGATCTAAGTGATGTTTAGCATAAACATTTGCCATCTGTGTGGTAACTGAATCAAAGAACCAAAAAGAGTATGTAGCATACCTTATGATCATTTTGGTCCTTGATTTCCCTGAAAAACCGAATATCTTTAATCAATCTGGATTTGATATGTTCATCATACATAAACTGGCTAAATATATAGAACTTCTTTTTCAAAAACTGGTAGGTAAAATTAACCTATAAAAGTAAAATTTTAAAAGTCAATATAAAGATTAATTTCATTGTTACTAACAATGACCTTAAAAGTACTATTAATGAAGTTGATACTAGAGCTGAAATGTTTTAACAGAGTTTACTGCCCAAATTTATAAAATTTCTATAGGCTTCTTGTGTATACTTTTCCTAAAAAGGAGGAAAAAAGAAAGAAAAATGGAAAATATCTCATGGTAGGATTAAGTGCTTAGTGGGAAACAAAGTATAAGCCCTACATACAACCCTAGTATTGAAACCACTTCAATCACAGTCACAAGTTTCCCATGCTCCCCCACTAGTTAGATTACTCCTTACCAGTCAACATGGCTGACGTAAGGAAGGTATTAAAGTGCAGTCACTTATCCATGACTACTAGATTGAAGCCTTTTATGCAGGGCACTGCCTGTTCTAAAGCTAGACACAGTCTTTGTCCTCACTGTTTATATTCCAGAAGAACAAACATACTGAACACATATAATAAAATACATTACTAAATCACAACTGCAGTAATTTCCAAAAATGAGACATGTAGGTGCTTCAAGCACAAATTATCAAAACCCAGACCCATAAAATCCTGAGAAAGTGATTTGAGCTGAGATTAAAGTAGTATGCCATTTATAAAATTTATTTATAAAATTAATTCCATCCTACAGATGGAAGGCCTGTTCCACCCCACTACTCTCAAGTATTAGTGATAGTTTTAGCAAATTTACTCAGTCTCATTTACTCAGCTATCGAAATGGGTGTTGATATTATGGCTTAAACACTACTTTCCTTGGTCTTTTCTGTTTCTTTTTCTCTCCTCCCACTCAATGGTGAGTAACTCTTGTTACTCTGATTCTTACCCTCCTAGGCTCATTTTTATCAATACATACCAGTAACCCTCCACTACTGTGATTAACTAATGAATGTCAATAATCCTCTATTACTAAGGCAGCAGAAAATGCCTGTTTTTCTTACCCTAGCACAGTACCCAAAAAACACACAATTCACTTGGAATATCTGTTATATAAATGTTTGACAGATGATTCAAGTTAAGAAAGCACCTGCCCCATAACTCCAGAGTTTATTTGTTCTTAAAGGTTCAGAGATTATTTCTACATGGATGATTCCTTATATTTAAAACTCTGACTAACTCTCATCTCCATACTGGTAACCACTGAAAAAGTAGTACAATCATGCTGTTCATCAGCTCAAAGTTTAAAACCTTCCTCGCTGTATACCAAAATGATCTCAACTTAACTTTCCGGTCTTCTCCCCATTCCCTCACTCCAAATCCATTTATTATTTCCCTATTTAAGCACACATTTTTTTCCTCTTATGGAGAAATTAGCCATGCCTTATGAGGGGAGAAATAGCCTACAAATTCTAGTGATTTCTTCAAGTAACTGCCCATTTCAAAGAAGATCCAAAATACTATTAATATGTTCCTATGTATACAGCTAAGAATTATAATTCTCCCTCCAAAAATGCTATGACATTGAATAAACTGCTATTAATGATTCATTTTCACAAGGAAATCTGAGAATATCAGAGTCAACACACACACATATACATGCAGTTACATTTTCAGACCTTCACAGCTATTTGTAATTATGATCCAGAGATGGTTAAGAGACCTTACAGAGCCTTTTCCATCATAGCTCCCATCTCATTGACCCAATTTTAGTGTCAGATATTTTTGTCTAGACTTCAGGAAAAAAAATGGACATTCAGACATAAACAGGCAGCAGTGTATGTTTACTAGACTGTCCTATACAAATTTATTTTCTCAATCACTAACTTAGACAGGGGTCTATTACCCATCCCAATGGTGCTTACTGTTGTATTCATGATCCCTGTGCCATGAGTCCGAATGGAATTAGCAATATGTCGAATATTAATAGTATTCAAATGCTTATTATTGCTCGTCCGTTCAATAAAAATCTGCAATGCAAAAAATTTACACTCAGTAAGACCACAACTCACTCCAAACACTGGTCAGTTACCCAAGAAAAACTTCAGAATGTTTCATTAAGGAAAATATAATTGAAAAGCCATTCTAGAAGGTAATAGCAACAAAACAATAAACAAGAACTCTATTTTTGTTTGCAGATTTTATTTTTTTTTATTTTATTTACGTGTATGAGTGTATTGCCTGCGTGTAGGTAAGTGCACCCGTGTCGTGCAATGCCCGAGGAGGTCAGAAGGGGCTGTCGGATCCCCTGGGACTAGTGTTATGGACAGCTGTTAGCTGCCATGTGGGTGCTGGAATTCAAACCCGGGTCTTCTGCAAGAACAACCAAGTGTTCTTATGCTGAGCCATCTCTCTAGCCCCTGTAGATTTTATTAACTCTGACCTTTGGTAATCCATCCCTTGCCTCTTGGCCCTCCCATTATATAGCCACCCACATTTAAACATTTATCTAAGTGGCCTATCCCTGTATCTCAACACTCAGGAGGCTAAGGAAGAAGGATCATCTTGAGCTCAAGGGCAGCCTTGGCTACAGAATATATTCTAGGCCAGCTTGCCTAAAAACAAATCCCCACAAAACAGTATTTTTCAAAAATCTACTCACTTGATTGTTGAGATTATAGAGGTATCGAGACACAAATATATGAATGTTCCTCATGATTTCCAAAACATCAAGTCCCTGAAACAATCCATACAGAAGTTCCATGATTTTAAGTTTAAGATGATTAAACTTGTATCAATATAGCAATTTATAGATTATACTACATCATTTCCCAACATGTCACATTATTTTAAAAACTACATAAAAGGTACTGTCGAAGGTTCAAGAGCCTTCTGATATGTACACACAGGACGACCTCCTTGAAAAAAAATCTGTCTACCAATTATTGTTTTATCCCTCCTACATGGATAGAAACAGTTACACTTAATTTACAAGATCCAGAACAACAGCCATTTCCTGACCATCCCGCAACTTCTCTACCTCTATTTACAAAGTACACTGATGACTAGACTCTAAAAGATACAAGACATGTTATGATAAAAATGCATACTATTTTTTAGGAACTATTCTTCATATATAATTCTCAAAAAAATTAAGTATTATTCTTCTAAATATCTGAAGTTAAAAAAAAAAAAAAAATGAAGCAAGCAGTTTCCTGAGGTCCAAGAGCTAAGAACCCTAGGATTTTAGAAAGTCTTCATTCCAAAGGTTTATGCTTTTGATTATACCATACCAATTTTACATTTTTTAAAAATTATATATAAATATGTATGTGAATGTGTGTAGTATGTGCACAAGTGCAGGTGCCCTCAGAGGCCAGAAAGTGACCTTGGATCTCTTGGAGATAGAATTATAGGTGGTTGTGAGCTGCCTGATATGGATGTTGTGAACCGAATTTGAGTCCTCTGCAAGAGCAATAGGTACTAACTGCTGAATCACTGCTCCAGCCCTCAGACCACTTTTAGTCTATTGTGATTCCTTCAATCTTCAGATACTACCACCTGCTACTCAGTGGTATATCCTATACATTATTTCAAAGCTTTCCTAACTAGCACTCAAAGCAGGATCACAATCCAGTTAAGTACTATACTTCTTTGTTTTTTGAGACAAGGTCTTCCTGCAGCTCACCTGGCCTGGAACTTACTATGTAGACTGGGCTGACCTCGATCTCACAGAGATCTAGCTGCCTCTGCCTCCCAAATGCTGGGATTAAAGGCATGTGCCACCACGCCCGGCAAGTATTTTAACTTTTATCATGTACTAACCCAAGTTTGTTGACATTTTTATCTCCCACTAGACTATCCAAATATAAATAGCTAAAGCTGTTTCTATTTCTCTTTGGATCCTGGAATATAGTTCAGTATCCAGCACCTCTCAACACATATTAGATGTTTAAATAAATCAAAGAAATACACACGCTGATCCTGGAAACCATCCTTAAATGCAAGAGGATAAAGCAAACTTTTTGATCCTCACATTTTGGAAGTGAATAAATGCTTTTTTTTTTTAAGTCTTTTTGAGACAGGGTCTCCCTGTAGCCCCAGCTGGTTTGAAACTCGCATCTAGACCAGGCTGGCCTCTGCCTCCCAAGTCCTGGGATTAAAGCCCTGCACCACACCAGGTGAATAAATGCTTTTTTGATAAATATTAACTGGGCTATCTTAGAAAGGATTCCATACAAATTAACTGAGAACCTAAATTGCTACATTCATGAAATACTGCCCTGTTATAAACTAGCTAATTGAGTTAGCAAAGTCAAATGTTTCTTTGCAATTATAGAACTGTTCTTCCTAAAATACTTAAGTTCATGTAGCATACCTAAGTTCAAAATGACCATACATCTTAGAATTCTCGGTAATCATCTCACTAGTATACCTCTGAAATGCTTATAATACATGTATTTCATGTGCTCAGCAGACATCTGAGTATACTCAGAGAGACTATGATAAATTCTTTTATAAAACCTAGTAAGCACCATCTAATATTTTATTCTTGTCAAATATGAGGCTTTATATAACAAAATCTTTTGCTAAAAAATACTGAGATTGGGACTAGAGAGATGGCTCAGGGGTTAAGAGCACTGTCTGCTCTTGTAGAACACCCATATGGCAGTTAACAACCGTCTGTAACACCAGTTCCAGGAGATCTGATGCCAATTCTGTTCTCCACAGGCACTGCATGACACTGGTGGCACTTACATACATACAGGCATAACGCTCATACACATAAAATAAAAATAAATAAACAATCGTGAGCTTAAAAAAGGATATCTTAAATTAATACTGTTATACTGTCAGACCATGTTAGAAACACTGTACACATACCTGTTCCAAAGTCTGGCTAGGAAGGTGTGCCTCTGTCATAACCAACCCATAACGCTGAGTAGCCAAATTTCTCATCTCACTGTACGTGGCCCAGTCATGAAGAGCTACTGTTGTAAGATTGTAGAAAGTCTTATCTAGATAGTGAGTTACATAAGCTACAAAAAAACCCATAAAATATATTTGATTCATGAACAGTAGAAAAGAAATGAAACTCAAAAGGACAACAAAAAGACCTCATGATTTTAACATCAAATTTGTTCCTTTAAGATGCTAGTCTTAACACTCAGGGAACTGAGACAGAGGATCGTGAGTTCAAAACCAGCCTCAGCTAGACAATGAACTCCTGTCTCCAAAAAATTAAAAAATACTGGGTATGGGGGCCTTTAATCCTGGGGCAGGAGAATCACAAGTCTGAGGCCTACCTGAGCTACAGACTGAGCTACACAGCAAGAGCCACATCTTAAAAAAAAGTGCCAAGACAGAAAATAAGGAAGGAAACAAAATAGAATTAAAGAGTAACAAATGAATTAACATACAAAAAGATGCTCTTGAAGTTTATTTGCTCTTTAACAAGCAAAAAAAAAAAAGAGAGAGAGAGAGAGAGAGCTACAGGCCATGACTATGAAGGAAAGCAGAATACTCACCTCGAATGTCAATGAACCGATTGAAAAACCGAATTGGATTCAGAGAAAAGAAAAGAGCCAGATCTTTCATGCCGACTTTGAAAGGATTGCGGTCGTCCAGCTTCAAATGAGTGTGCACAGAAAGCCGCAGATCCTTCTCTATTTCTTTACACAACTTATCCAGCAAATGCTAGTCACAAAGAATTGACAGATTTTCAAAATCATATTCCAACTGTATTGCTTGCCTACATGCTTATGCCTTGACCTTAATAGTTTCATAATAGTCCACTAATGAAAACATTGCCAAACTACCTTTTTTATTTATGACTCTAAACCCTCAGTGATCAAATCTTATTGTTGTTGGGAAAGTGAAAATTACTCTGCTCTCCATTTTAAACTAATGACTTTTTTTTAAGTCGGGGGGCAGTGAAACAAATACTGAGACTTCATTTTCATGAATAGTTTAAATTTAATTCCCATGAAAAGCAAAAAACTAATGGCTTCATTATAAAGAAGACGAATTTGCAATATAAAGCATACAATTTACGCTACAACAAACTAGCAACAAAAGATGAGAGGGCTTACAAATATGCAACAAAGGAAAATGGTTCTTTCTTTTTTTAAATGGAATGACCACACCAAGGCCAGTCAATTGGGAGCTTTCTCCTTTTTTAAAATTTTTTATTTAATGTGTATGCATATTTTGTCTGAATGTAGGTAAGTGCACCCGTGCAATGCCCGCAGAAGGCAGCCCTAAGAGGCTGTCAGATCCC
Organism: Nannospalax galili; assembly: GCF_000622305.1. NCBI lineage: Eukaryota > Metazoa > Chordata > Mammalia > Rodentia > Spalacidae > Nannospalax > Nannospalax galili. The sequence continues at coordinate 6,565,951 of NW_008346683.1, forward strand.
CTGGAACTGGAGTTAGGGACAGTTGTTAGCTGCCATGTGGGTGCAGGGATTCGAACCCGGGTCTTCTGCAAGACTAGTCAGTGTTCTTAACCACTGAGCCATCTCTTCAGCCCTGGAAAATAGTTCTTAATAAGTATCATTAAACATCATGGAGGCTGGGGAGATGGATTAGTAAAGTGTGTGCTCACAGTGTGAAGACCTGAGTTCAGATCCCCAGAACCCACATAAAGCCAAATATGGTAGTATACACCTGTAATCCCAGAACGAGATGCTAGGCAGAGACGGGAGCATCCCCCAAAACTCAAGAGACAGCTACCCTGCCATATGCAATAGCAAGCAGCAAAGAAATCCTGTCTCAAAAAAAGTTAAAGATAAGGATCAACACCTGAGGTTGTTTTCTGACCCTCACACATGGCCACAGCACATGCACCCTGTACCTGTGTGTGTGTGTACACGTGTACGGGGTGCACGTGCGTGCACACACACACACAATATCATACACTTTCTTTAAATCAAAAAATTCACTATGCTGGGGCTGGAGAGATGGCTCAGCAGTTAAGAACACTGGCTGTTCTTGCAGAAGACCTGGGTTCGAATCCCAGCACCCACATGGCAGCTAACAACTGTTCATAACTCCAGTCCCAGGGGATCCGACAGCCTCTTCTGACCTCTACTGGCACTGCAAAACACAGGTGCACTTACCTACATGCAAGCAATACACACATAAAATAAAAATAAATAAATTTTTTTTAAAAATTCACTATGCTAAAAGTAATTAAATCAATTATCTTTTCTTGTCTGTCAGAGTTCCACACATTGGCAAGATAATTATTTTATTTTTAAATGAGAATATTTATGAGTACATGCAAAGTTTGATAATCCAGCAGGGTAACAAAAACAGAGTAAGAAATTACATAAAATTTTTCATAATTTCCTCACACTAAAATAGGTTTATACTACAAGAGTTGTTCTTTTTTGTTTTTTTCAGAGAGGGTCTCCCTGTAGCCCCAGCTGGCCAGTGTAGACCAGGCTGGCCTCTATCACACAGAGATCCACCTGCCTCTGCTTCTTGAATGCTGAGTGTGCTAAATAGCTTTAGTTGTCAATCTGACACACTTGGGTAAAGGGAGCTTCAACTGGTGAATTGCCTCCAACAGACTGGCCTGTGGCCATGTCTGTGGAGTATTTTCTTGATTGCTGAGTGACGTGGGCGGGCCAAGACCACTGTAGCCAGGGCCACCTCTGGGCAGGTTGTTCTGTATTGTTTAATAAAGCAGGATGATCATGGGCCAGGGGAGCAAGCCAGTAAACAGCATTCCTCCATGGCCTGTGCTCCAGCTCCTACCTGTCACAAGGGAGATGTAAGCCAAATAAACCCTTTCTTCCCCAAGTTGGTACTGTTCAGAGTATTTTGTCACAGCAATGGCAAAACAAACTAGAACACTGAGATTAAAGGTATACACCATCACCACTGATCACTTTGTTCATTTTAAATTCTATCTTCCAAATAAAAATATTACCAGATGGAAATTTACCTAAAAAATATCAATATTTAAGTTTTTTTTAAAAAAAGATTTACAGCTGGGTGTGGTGGTGCAAGCCTTTAATCCCAGCACTCGGATGATTCCAGAAGCAGGTGGATCTCTTGAGTGTTCAAGGTCAGCCTGGTCTACATAGTGAGTTCCAGGCTAGCTGGGGCTACAGGGAGACCCTGTCTCAAAAAAAGGCCAAAAAAAAAAGATTTATTTACAGGGCTGGAGAGATGGCTCACTGGTTAAGAGCATTGGCTACTCATGCAGAGGACCTGGGTTCAGTTCCCAGCACCCACATGGCAGCTAACAACCATCTGTAACTCCAGTTCCAGGGGATCCAACACCGTCTTTTGACCTTTGCCAGCACTGCACAACACAGATGAACTTACACATATTCAGGCAATACATTCATACACATAAAATATTTTTTAAAAGATTTATTTATTTTCATTTTAAGTGTATGACTGTTTTGCCTGCGTGCATGTAAGTACACCATGTGCATGCAGTGCCCATGGAGGCCAAGTTATTGGATCCCCTGGGACTGGAGTTATAGATGGTTGTGATGAGCCATGTGGGTGTGTGGGTATTCTGCAAGAGCAGCTGGTGCTCATAACTCTGAGCCATCTCTCTCAACGCCTGGGGGTGTGAGAGTGTGGGAATGGGAGGGTGAGCGTGATTATATTTTGTTTTTTTGAGTAAGAATCTCACTCTTCGGTGCAGGCTGACATGGAACTCATTCACTACTGAGACCCAGGCCAGACTCAAACTCACAGCTGCCTCACCTCACAAGTTCTAGGATTATAGGCACAAGCCACCATGTGCCCAGTTTAAGTTAAGAGTGTTATACACTCAGAGTGGGTATGCCATACTGCAGTCAAAATCATTTTTATGGGCCAGACATGGTGGGTCATGCTTTTAATCCCAGAACTTGGGAGGCAGAGGCAGGTGGATCACTGTGAGATTGAGACTAGCCTGGCCTACATAGTGAGTTCCAGGCCAGCTAGAGCTCCAGGGAGACCCTGTCTTAAAAAGAAAAAAAACCCACAAAAAATTATTTTTGTATATCAGTCTTTTAAATACGTAATTTTCTCCTTAGGCACGCTCTTTATGAAATTAACTAAAATACTAATAGCTATATTAATTATTGATTAACTTACCATTAGCAGCACTCAACATTCAAACCCATTTCATACATGCTTCTGAGAAATAGGAATTTAAAATCAATATACATAACAAAAGTTAACAAATTTCCAGATTCCTAGTTTGATTTTTTAAAAACTGGAAATGTAGATTCATTTAGTGTAATAGTGATACTGTAACTAAAAATACACTCTCTGCTTACACAATGACTAATAATAACTGTCTTTGGCTTTCTTGAGACAGGGTATCACTATGTAGCCCAGGCTGGCCTGGAACTCGTGATCATGATCTTCCTGCTTCAACCTCCCAAGTACAGGGAGTACAATCAAGCACCACTACACCCAGGTTATAAATAATAATTTTTGGCTCAAGTCTGCCAACTGAGACTTTTTATCCAAAAAGTGTATTTCAAAGCATTGTTAAGCTTTCAATCTTAATTTAATCTTACCTCATTTAAAATTTCCATAATTTCCTTATCATAGCAGTCCAGAAGTAGCTCATAGGACTCTAAATGCCTTGCATGCATCATAGCAGGTACACAGTCTCGTAACGCACTGAACATATACTAGCAAGAAGATTAAAACGAACGAGATTAGAAAAAATATGTTTCCAAGCAGTATTACAAAGCCTAATTACATATAAAGACAAAGGGAAAATTATTTTTCTATGACTGCCTTATTTTCTTAAAAACCTGAAACACATGATTTAAGCACACAAAATATTCTCATTCACTTATCTTTTCCTATGTGTTCAAACACACTTAGCTCCATTTTTTAAAAAAGCTTTGAATAACACAGAGCTTGTAATAAGTAAATATCAAAACTATTGTGACCAACTAAAACCAAGTGAAATGAGAAAGGTTAACTATATGAATGCAGGAATTAAGTATATATTAAAACTAACCACTAATATAAAAGTTATCTATGACTGCACATACCTTTATTGGATATGCATATCACTATTCAAAACAACATAATAGGATAATTTTATAATGATTAAATCAAATGACCTATTTTAAAACTAAAGAGAAACTAAAATGTTTACTCTTTCCATTATTCTTTACTTACATGTAATCTAGCTGCATCAACAGCATTTTCATACACATCATCTAAATAAATTGGGAAGACAGCTCGATGCCAGTATAAAAAACAACAGTCACATTGTGTTTGGACTCTACAATATAAGGTAATAAGTAATTAGTGGTACCAAAATTTAAGTATGCCTGAACAACACAGAAGACCGACTTGTACGCTAGAAGAAGAGGTCCGTCCTCTTCACTTTGCATTCCCAGTATCATTTCACCCAACATTAATACAAAAAGTCATAAAAATAAATATTTTTCAAATTGCCCAAAGGTAACAAAACACTCTAATACCTTATACTGTCAGAATTCTGCATATGCGTTAAGTTTTAAGACTGTCAAAAGACAACTATTAAATAAGAATTTGAAACAAATTCATTTTCAGCATTATTTGAAATAATATCTTAGTGTCACATGTAGCATTTTACCTGTCTCCCAACTGAAAAGCAGGTTTTTAAAAACTGACCAAAAAATATGTTTATGTGACCTATATATCATCTTTGCTATCAAATGACTATTTAACACATTTAGGGTAACAAAAGTATTGACTATCTTATAATGAAAAAGGCTCAATATTTCTTTCAAGGACTGAAAATTAAATCCCACTAACTACAAAACATCACCTTTCTCAGAACAGCAAAGACAATTAGGAACAGCAAATGAAAATTGTGCTGTGACTACAACTCAGCTGACAATCAAAATTCAGGGGACTCATTTTCCCTTCAATAAATCTACTACTTATGCAATGAAAAGAAAACAAAGTCACAAGTACCTGCAAAAATAAGCCTTCTAGCTGGGTATGGTGGTACACACCTTTTAGTTCCAGCACTTGAGAGGCAGAGGCAGGCAGCTCTCTCTGAGATTGAGGCCAGCCTGGTCTACACAGCAAGTGCCAGGCCAGCTGGGACTACAGGAGATCCTGACTCAAAAAAAAAAAAAAAAAAAAAAAAAAAAAAAAAATAAGCCGGGGCTAGAAAGGGGGCTCAGCGGTTAAGAGTACTGACTGCTCTTGCAGAGGACCTGGGTTCGAGTCCCAGCACCCACATGGCAGCTAACAACTGTCTGTTCTTCTAGTTCCAGGGGATCTGATGCCCTCTTCCTTGGGTATTGCTCAACACGGGTACACTTACATACATGCAATACACTCATACATGTAAAATAATAAAATAAGCCCTCTAAAAAACTAATCCAACTTAGTGACCAGCTATTGACATTATATATAGGTGTAAGATCCACTATATCATACATCTTAAAGCATCTCACAAAAAATAAAGCTTTATTATGAAGCAACAATTTTCAAAGTCCAGCACTAACACCCAATAAAATAATCACAATATACATCAGGGTTTGCCAAAAATGGGGGTACGCTGCTTTGTCTCATGTGAATTCTTGCAGATATTCATGGCTCCTATGGAAGCAAAGCTAAACAAGGATAATGTGCAGTCACAATCTCCTTTTGGTCACTACAAAAGTTCAGAGAGGAACTAATGCTCTAACTTGGATTTTATGCCTACTCTTGCTACGTCAAAAGAAAACAAGTTGTGTGTGGTGGCACATCCTCTAATCTCAGGACTGGAGAGGCCAAATTGGGTCAGGTGGACATTGAAGGCCAGCATGGGCTGGCTATATAGTGAAGCCAAAGGGAAGAAGAAAGGGGCAAAAAGAGGGAAGGAAGGAAGGAGGAGTAAGGGGAGGCAGAGGGAGAGAGAAGGGGGGAGAATCTCTGTTTCTATCATCCCAGTCTTTTGAATGGGTTTGAATAAAAATGTCCCCAAGTGTTTGAATACTTGGCTCCAGTTGTGGACCATTTGCAGAGGTTTAGGTGTGACCATGCTGGAGGAGCACATCACTTGGGGCAGGCTTGGAGCGTTCATCGCCACGTCCCATTTCCCGTGTGGCTCTCTCTGCTTCCTGTGCCTGCTGGAAAATGTCAGCTCTCAGCTTTTCTGCTCTGGCAGCCTCCTGCCACGCCTCCTCATCATGATGAACTCCAATCTCTCTGGAACCTTAGGCCCAATAAACCCTTTCTTCTATAAACCACCTTGGTCATGGTACTTTATCACAGCAACAGAAAAGTAACTAATATACAAGTTTGAATCATAACCCTAATAAACTCTTCCCTCTGCAAGTTGCCTTGGTCATGGTGCTTTATCACAGCCACAGAAAAGTAATATATGTTCTCTACACCCAGTTCTACTTACCGTTCTCTAAGTTCACTGATAAGATCCAGTTTTTTCATGACTACCTGAAGGGGAAAGAGTTCTTCATCTTTAAATGTTTTCTATCAGCAAGAAGAGAAAAAGGCAGAGAAGTATCATTATTAAGGTCAAGTTTCTTGGCTAACCACAAACCGTGAACTTCAGGCCTCATCTCCACTCCATAAATAATAGCAATGCGCTTACCATCTGTGTGCCAACACTGAGTGCCAAAGAGACGATAAGCCGCCGTTGCTTTGTGCTCGGTCCATTTAGGGTATTTTCAGCCAAAACAAGAGCAGACAGAACATCAAGACGCTGTTCACTATATTTTTTGTCTGAAATTACTCTTTTCTTAAAGGTAACAGAAGAAATGGGAAACTATTACTTTTTTTTCTAAGATATTAAGTCTCAGAGGAAAAAAATCTCTATGATCTTTTCCATGATTCAGTTCAGGAGAGTCTCCTGCTGAACTTCTCCCAGTGTTCTGAACTTTACTGCTATAACAGTATCTCTTAGCACTGTCACGAACAGCAAATGTATTGGGCATATATTAATATTCCACTTCCATTTAAAACTGATGCATCAATTTGAAAAGTGCTTTATTTTTTATTTTATGTCTGAGTGCTTTGCCTGCATGTACACCACAAGTACAGTGCCCATAGAGACCAGAAGAGGGCACTGGAACTGAAGTTTTAGAGGTTATTTTGAGCAGCTATGTGGGTGCTGGAAACCCAACCCAGATCCCTCTGTAAGAATAGCAATGTGTTTAACCATTGAGCACTGAGCCATCTCTCAAGACCCCCAAAGTGCTCTTAAAAAAACAAAAAACAAAAAACAAAACAGAAGTCCACTAATATTTATGTGCTGCAACTTCAGAGTTAAAGTAATCCTGATGACTTTAAGATTACAAAATAAAATAAAATAAGATTACAAAATAATAGTAACAAGTTTTCAGGACTGGAATAGGCCAAACTAAAAAATACATATAAAACAACAGAACAAAAAATGATAGCACAGGGCCTGGAAAGAGAGCTCATCAAGTAAAGATGCTTGGCACCAAACCCAACAACACGAGCTCAATCCCCAAGACCCACAACCTCAAAGAGAACCAGTTCCAACAAGCTGTTGTCTAACCTCCACAGGTATGTTGTGGTGTGTGCACACACATGCACAGAAAAAAACAAATATATTTTTTTTAAAGACAGAATAATTATGCTCAATAGTTGTTTGCATACCTTGGCTACAGAAATAGAATTAAGAGCCTGATGCTGAAGGTGCTGTGTTATATGTGAAACTGAATCAGCCACAACCATGCTTCTCCTGTAGAACATATGCTCTATTGCCTAAAAAGAAGCAAAAGTAATTTTATAAAATTTAACTTAAAACTTTTCAGCGAAATTGTAGTAGAGTACCTTCATGAACCAAGGCAAGGGAAGGAATTTGTAAATGAGACTTAAAAAAAAATTATAATGGGGCTGTAGACACAATACAGTGCTTGCTTCACAAGCATGAGAACCCAAGTTCAATTCTCAGCACCCATATTTAAAAAAAAAAAAAAAAAAAAAGCCCAGGCATGGTAGTGCATGCTTATAACCCCAGTGCTTAGAAGTCTGAGATGGAAGGATCCCTGGAGCTTGGAGCCTAAGCTCTATGACCCAGTCTCAAAAAACAAGGTAGACAACTCCTGAAGAATGACATCCAAGGCTGATCTTTGGTCTCCACATGTATGTGCATATATGTACACAAACATATGTACTTGCATACATGCACATAAACATAATGCTGGAAAATTCAGACACATTAAAATTAAGAACTTGTGAGCTGAGCATGGTGGTGCATGCAGGCAAATCTCTGTAATTTAAAGCCAGCCTGGTCTACATAGTGAGTTCCAGGCCAGCCGGAACCCTGTCTCAAAAAGACAAAAAAAAAAGATCTTGTATTTGACAAAAGTCATTATAAAAAAATAAGGCACTGTACGAAAAGACATCTAAATAAAAGAAATTGGTGATCCTTTACTATAAAGACTCCAAATGAATGGGTTTTCTTTTTTAACACAATCAAGAGAAAATGAAAAAAGGAGGCTTGAATTTTTTTTCAAAAGAAGAAACATAGTAAATAGATGAAAAAATATTCATCATCAATTAAGGTTTGAATATTAAAAATTATGATTACATGGTAGTCCGTCACATAAACAGACTCAAGGACGGCAACTACATGATCGTCTCATTAGATGCAGAAAAGGTCTTTAACAAAATCCAGCATCCATTCATGATAAGAACTTAGAGGGAACATATCTCAACATAATAAAGGCAATAAAAGCTCACAGCCAACATCATACTAAATGGAGAAAAACTGAAAGCATCCTACTAAAATCGGGATAGAGACAAGGATGCTCACTCTCTCCTTTACTGTTCACTATAGTACTTGAACCCTTAGCTAGAGCATTTAAACAAACTGGAAAAGAATATGATTCTATACATAAAAGGACCCTGAAGACTCCACCTGAAAGCTCCTAGAGCTGATAAAGTAGATTTAAAATTAACATCCCAAAATCAGTGGCTTCCCTATACACCAACAACAAGCATACCAAGAAAAATCTAGGTAACAATTCTATTCATGGTAGTCTCAAAATCCATTAAATATCTTGGATAAATCTAAAGAAGGACCTGTACAATAAAAACTTTAAGACACTGAAGAAAGAAACGGAAGAAGATATCAGAAAATAGAAAGACCTCCCATGCTCATGCATTGGTAGGATTAGTATTGTGAAAAAGGCCATCCTACCAAAAGCAATCTACAAATTCAATGCAATATCCATTAAAATTCCAACACAATTATTCACAGAAATTGAAAAAAATAATCTCAAATTTCATATGGAAACACAAAACCCAAGATAGCCAAAATAATGCTAAAGAATGAAAGAACTGCTAGAGGTATTACCATCCCTGATCTCAAATTATACTACAGAGCTATAGTAATAAAAATAGCATGGCATTGGCATAAAAACAGACACACTGATCAATGGAATAGAATGGAATTAGAAACAGAATAAATCAGATTTAAATCCATATATTTACATCCACCTGATTTTTGACAAAGAAGTCCAAAATACACACTAGAGAAAAGACAGCATACTTAACAAATTGTTCTGGTCAAACTGGATAAAGGCATGTAGAAAAATGAAACTAGATCACTATTTCTGACCATGCACAAAACTGAACTCTAAACAGATCAAGGACCTAGACATAAAACCCAATATCCTAAATCAAATAGAGGACAAAGCAGGGAATACATTGGAAGGACTTTCTGAACAAAACTCCTATAGTGCAGTCAATAAGTCCAACAATTGACAAATGGAACATGACACTAAAACTTCTGAACATGGTGTCAGAGGACACCATCATTTGAGCAAAGAGGCAACCTTCAGAATGGGAAAAAATCCTTACAAGCTCTACTTCTAACAGAGTGTTAGTATCTAGAATGTACAAAGAATGCAAAAAACTAAACACTAAGAAAAACCAACTGAAAAGTGGGGCAAGGTGCTGAACAGGGAGTTTTCTAAAGACAAAGCACAAATGGATGAGAAATACTTTTTAAAATGTTCAATATCTTTAGTCATCAGGGAAATACAGGTTAAAACCACTTTTGAGATTTCATTTTACCCCACTCAGAATAGCAAAGATAAAAAAAAAATCAAACAAACAATAAATGCTGGCAAGGATGTAAAGAAAGGGGAACTCTTTTTTTTTTTTTTTAAATTCTATTATTTTTATATGTATTCATGTATTGCCTGCATGTTAAGTAAGTGCACCCATGTCGTGTAATGCCCACGGAGGTCAGAAGAGGCTGTCAGATCCCCTGGGGCTGGAGTTATGGACAGTTGTTAGCTGCCATATGTGTGCTGAGAATCAAACCCAGGTCCTCTGTAAGAGCAACCAGTGCTCTTAACCACTGAACCATCTCTCCAGCCTGACTTCCGAGTCTTTCAAATAAGATGGGTGGTAAAGAACAATAGTAAGGATTTGTTTTGTTCTCTTTTAAAAATGAGACTAACTATAAAATAGACTTGCGTAGCTTTCTTTTTTTATGTTTTAATAGTTTTATTCGGCAAAGAGAA